>NC_140959.1:31352023-31567023 GCF_014529385.1 Adiantum capillus-veneris
GTACAACATGCGCATTGGGCATGAGCTATTGGGCTGGCACTGTGAAAGAGGTGGAGGTAGAGGAGGGGGAACGCAGGTTTGATTTAAGGCAATAGTGGGGCGAGGCACGCAAGAGTGTGAAGATGAATCGTCAGTGCAATAGAGTTGCACTGGACCTTTGACCTAACAGTTTCATGGACTGTCCCATAGATGATGATCAAGGCCGACCTTGCAATGCCCAGACACTCTTTGCACTTGTACACTATCCTAAGCTATACCGCGCCGACGCGGGAGGTTTTAGAGTAGAGTACAAAGAGGATCAGGATTGTATATGCTAGCATACTTAGGTTGTATCAGTTAATTTAAATGCACAAGATAATAGGCAATGTTTGGTCTAAAAATCCTACCCTATCGCTCAGCCCTCATTTTCGACCTTCCTAAATGATGTTCTTTTTGTTGCAGTCTCCAGGGCGGAGTAGTATTTGGAGTGACCCCTAAGTTAGCTTAAAAAATAAGAGTAAATTGATTAGCGTTTTTTCATTTCCAGCCTTTCAAGCCAAAGCTTCTCTACGTCCAACAGTTAAACGAGCAGTAAAACCTGTTGTTAATCTATGGATTTTGCACATTAACAATATCAATTTTTGACTTGCAGCTTTTGCACGTTACAATTATTACGTTTTTGGTCTTCTGCTTTTGCACATTTGGCCCGTTGGTTTTTGGTTTGCAGCCTCACGCACCAACGCGGTATTGGTTTAGGCTAATGTCCTAGAGACATTTGAGACTATGCACTATCTACCCCATTTCCTTCCACGCCAACACGGTATACTTTAGGCCAATGTCCCAGTTTGAAAAAAATTTTACATGGTGGGCGGATGCCGCTTCGGAGCCATGAGAAGCCTTGCAAACAGACACAAACCGAGCCTCCATTCAACCAAATCAAGCTTCCCTAAAAGAGGTGAAAGCACAAAGAAATGATAAAATTAGGTTTATTGATGTGTCGATATGCGAAGGATAGTATCAGTGTTCGGATTCCTTTTCTTGAATTTGTCAGGAGAAAAATTGTGAAAATAGGGTTTCTAATTAAAAAATTGCACTAATTTTCTCTATTTTGGGGCGGAATTTCTCCTTTTGCGCTTGCCCTCAATCGGCATTTTTGAAATTGAAAATGACATGATATTAAGCTAAGACACATTTTTCTCAAACATTGGTTAGGAGACTATCTCCATTTGATTTTTCATATAGAATACGAGGAAAATGAGGTTGAGAGTTTTTCGCTATGTGAAGGTGTGGTCGACCTAGGTAATAGAAAATAACGGTCGTTGATAGAGAAAAAAGGTGAAAGTTATTCAAAATACATCTTTTTGCCCTGAGTTTAGACCATTTCACATTGGACACCTGGCATTCAATGGCCTAGCACCGTTACTTTTATTTTATGGGAGAAAAATGATGTGTTTTGGTATTCTGCTTGGAGATAAAGTACACTGTGGTAGGTTCATAAACAAAAATATTGATAATGTGCAAAATGGTGTTCTTGCACCGTCTTTTTGGGGAAGAAGAAAATATCTAGTTGTGGGTGTCAGACTAGGTGGAATTGTGGAAGGGTTTGTATGGTTTTGCAATGATAGTAACACTCATGCCTGGAATATTGATGAGATGATTAGTGGACCTATTGGACCAGCTCCAGAGATGTAGATTGTGGATGATGAAACCTATTTGCTTTCATGGGAGGTTGAGATGCTGCAAAAAAATGGATTTGTGCTTCAAGGTGAAAATACGACAGCTCAACCGAACAATTGCACTACTGGGAAATGTGGAACACCACCTAGTGCTTTTCGTGCTAAATTCAGAGATGGAAAAAGTGTTAGATGGAGGTCAAAACTAACAAAAGACTTCAATGAGAAGATAGCATTGGGCCGAAGCAAGCAAGCACAACTAGTGCTAAGAGGTTATATTGGTGCCTAATGCATCATATGCTTTTCATGTTAGCACTCCTGGCTTTGTTTAAAAGGGGGTGATGTATGTTGTGACCATTGCAGACTTCCCTCGATGTACTTCTGAGGATTTTCAAAAAAGAGACTCTCAGCGGCTCATATACGTGTGTTGCAAACACATGTACTTACCTTTGTGTATTTTCGTGTCCTTGGGTTGGACTCTGCAAATCATGAGTTTGTGCATCAAGCTTCACTAACAAAAGTTGAGTTGCTCCACGAATTAAGCGGGGCTATAGTTTCAGCATAGCATCGGCTTTACAAGCCAAGGTCTATAGTCCTCTTTGGATCTGCCATTTTTTTGGATTCCGTGCAATTGCCTAGAGTTTTGATAGCTTATGTTACTTATCAAGTACGAACTTATATTGTAGCAGTGATCACCTTCAAGTGTTGTTGTTTTAAATCCTACTATGGAATGACCATTTTGTTAGATTGCCTGTATTTGACATTATGGTATGGATCAATCAAAAGAGAAATTTGTGTTAAAATTCTCTTTACTTTCACTCGGAAAAATGAAATGCTCGGTTTTTTTTGCTCGGTGTATGGATTTGCCCCTGCAGAAAATACATAGTACACTAGAGTAGATAGTGCTAAATAGCCACCAATACTCCAAGCCGAGGAGAATGTTTTCAAGGTGCTTAATTAAGAAAAGGGTTGTGAAAGTGCCACAAGAATATAGCTGTGATTGCATCTATAAGCTAGATCCTGTACCAGGTGGTGTTTCCAAAATGGTCGGAATGGAGCAAAAGTTTGATGGCCGCTGTTGGGTGAAGCTTGTTCAATCTAGAATGATATATCTAGATATTATCAAGTGAAGTAAATGTAGTGGAAATCTTATCTGTAAAAATAGTACATTCCCTATCAAGGCAATAAATAGATGCCCAAATGAGACATCTTGGATTGGAAAGTTGGTGACGTCAATTTGTACATAGGTATGTTAAGCTCAACAAATGGAGCTTTAAACTACTTTCAGGGAAAAGTCCAATTCTACTTTGGGAATGCTTTACACGGTTTACTACTTACTCAATAAGAAAAACTAGACCAGTTTGTTCATCCATCTTCAGAGTCATAAAACCACCCAGTTGTTGCAAAGAGTGCGTTGTGATCAACAATACAACAAGCGAGATAGCTTGTGTCTTGTGTGGTGTTAGAAACACCTATGATTGGTCCTAGTCATTTGCAACTAAATCTTGCAAAGCATATGGCGATGAGAGAAGTTTTCTATGTAAATGGAGAATTCCTTAATAGCAACAAGCTTCTCTCCATTTTGGAAGAGATGCGGCCTTTGATCTGTACACAAAGGTGATGTTGCATCTTATCTGGGAGGATGGTCAACTTTCATGTAGACTAATAGTCTAGTATTGCATGCATTTTCAGGTTTAAGCAGATGATGAGAGACACCACTGCTACAAGGATTGAAGTTGGAGCAGAGTCCCACAGCTATTTCCTAGATTGAAGAACACATGAGAGTATAATTTTTTTCATGGCATGATGTTTTCAAGACAATACATAGAACCAAATAAAAGATTTCACATTAGATAGGGGGAAAGGGGACCACACTCGGAACCCAAGCAATCTGCCTCTCTATAGCCTAGGATAATCACCGCACCCCAATCCACTAGAATTCACCATCAAAACTCAAACAGTTGACATCAAAATACACCAATTTTTTCCCGTTTACGATCGTGCCGCAGCACACACCATTCTCTCTCTCTCTCTCTCTCTCTCTCTCTCTCTCTCTCTCTCTCTCTCTCTCTCTCTCTCTCTCTCTCTCTCTCTCTCTCTCTCTCTCTCTCTCTCTCTCTCTCTCTCTCTCTCTCTCTCTCTCTCTCAAACACACAGAGGCATGGGGAGGCATGCACATCTCAAACACTCGCACCAACAATTGGAACATAGCAAAGAGAAGAAGTGGAAAAAGGGGGAAGAAACTGCAACAAATTTGGGTTTGGTTTGCATCAAAGTTGGCAAAAACAACCACGACAACAATCCATAAAACTTGTTTCTACAACCGGCTCGGCATGACAACATCGAGCAACAAAATTTGAGCAACTTGGGCTTCCCCAATGTGCAACACTCCTCGTTGAGAGCACGACAAGAAAAAATCCTTGATGGCACCCTCATTGGCTTCAAATCTTGCTCTAAAATCTCTTTAAAGATCCGGTCGGAGCTCCTTGTTGAGCTCTCCCAAGGACAACCGAGAGCCTCCCTGAACCCTCCCAAAGAGACCTCCTCTTGTGGTCTCTCGTCCTCCAAAAAAGAAGCCCTTGAGTGCCAAAAAAGTTGCCCTCACTGGGCGTGGGAGAGATACCCTATTTTTGGCCCCAAACTGCATGTGAAGCCCAAGCTTGCTGCTATTCTTGGCTAGTTTGCCTTGCACTCCAAGTTGCTCCCGCTCCCCCTCTTAGCCTTAAGAAACTTTTTGGAGCGGAAGTCATCCCCTAGTCGATATTTTCATGTCATCATGTCATTCCCACCCATGGTATGCCATCGGAAGCCACAACGCCGCCCAATCAGTGCGCGAGCAGCACCGAGACGTTAACCTCCATCACCACGGAGCACAGAGCTCCCTCTCCATTTCACACTCCCCCTAATGTTCACGCTTTGAGATTTATAGCCCATTGTTCAGGTTTCTCCCCTGCATGTATGATTTAGAACTGCCATGTGGCATCCCATCTAGAACTGGCCCTCCATTGGCTCCCCTTGACTATTGAGCAACAATGTAAAAAATCTTTCTTTCCTATCATTTTCAAATCACTTCCATTCATTGCCTGTGACATTGTTGCCAATCTATAAAATTTCATACAGACTCTGGATGCCAAGATTCAACTCCAGTGCTTTGCTCTGCACTCCCGGCAACCTCAAACGACTCGCATCAAGATTGGCAAAAAACACCAGATACCACACTATTGACAATTGCCGAGAACTTCAAACTTGAATATGTGATCGAATCGAGCTCTATTTGACATGCCATCACTTCCTATGGTCTTCTCATGCTACATACTTGACATCCAAACCATGGAAATGCTGCAAAAACCTCAGATGGCACACCTACCAAGGCGACCAAACCATCACGAAACTAGTCCCCCGGTGAAACTTTGTCTGCTAATATCTCGGCATCCAAGAGTCCAATTGACAATCTAAAAAGACCGGCATGCTCCATATGATGAGCTCTTTGCATCTATCCACTTACACTAGCTCTAGCCACCTGCCATCACCTGTCATGTTTGTCTCAGATCTACAAACACCTCAAGATTCAAACTACCATATTTTGCACACCGTGGCTCCCTTTGACGAGCCGTCTGGACATGCTCCTTCAACACGTCAAGTTCTACATATCTAGGTCAAAAACCAGAACCTCAAACATTCTTCACCTGCCACCCTGTCAGGCCCAATCTGGAGACCATCTGGTCTAAAAAGCCACATAAAACATACATCTCCGCTGCCACTTGCCTGCCCAGGATCTCTACATCTGCTCTAGCCCTCTGTGATGCATCTGTAAGCATACACATTAGTGAATGTGCCCTCTACTAGGGTTGACACACTTTGGATGCACTATCGTTGCCAACCCTCTAGTTGAACATTCATGTTCAATCAAAAAACGGCTTTATTCTTCTACCAAATGCAAAAAATGACAAACACTATCTGCAAACCAAAAAACACTACCATATGTACAAGGCCCTACTCTTGCCTACCACTGCCAAACCTCAAGTGGGTTGCCCCACCCCCTACATCACATATTAGATTCCACTTGGATCAAAAACCTTGCAATGATTTTCTCCATCCACCTATAGCACCCTCCAACATTGTTTCACCCATGTCCACAACCATCCATGCACACAATATGGCCAAAGCACTTTAGCATCTCTTCGCACATTCACCTGCCTCATCAATAGACCTGGCCCTGCAAACATATTACCAAAACCAACCAATGTATCTGGGCTTGCAATGACATCATCTCCACCAACCAAAAATTCTAAACCTCTCGCTTAACCATGTAGAGTAGAGCTCCTCTCAATGAAACTTCGTATTTGCCCCGTATTTGGCAGATAACACACCTCACTGCTGCACTTACAAGCATACATTTCAACCACATATTGCATACCTCTTTAGACAACTTAGATTCAATAGGGACATCTCTGTCCTTCTCCATAGAACATGCCTACTTCACTAGACTCACCACCTCCTTTGAATTCGTGCTTTCACCTTTTCTAGTAACACACTTGATGACAACATCACCAAGCCCTTTTTCTTCAACCATCGGCTCCTCAAGGTTGACTTGATCCACTTGCCTATCATCTTTAAGTTCATGTTCTTCAATCACCTCTTCTACCACTCCATCATGCTCTACCAAAGTAGAGAGAGACTCTCTCCACACTGCATCATCTTAGTCCTCATCGATAGGCAAGGTCACCTCGTTTCTTTTGGCAAAATCATGCACCACTTCTACATGCATATCCTCACAGGTGGACATAGACTCCTCCACTTGATCCTCACCAAGCATATCAACATGCACTGCTCCCTAGTCTTCTTACATATCCATTGTATCTCCATGCACATGCAAAATATCAAAGTCTTCATACCTAGACTGGGTTGACTCTATTTCCCTGATTGTATCTACATTCGTGGAGCTGCACTCGCTTGACTCAACCTCAACTTTTGTCTCCAGCTCGGGAATATCCTCCAACGTTATTGCCTTGACTTCGCCTGCAAATTGTACCCTCGGATCTTTACCATCCTTGAAAGAAGATTGAACATCCATACCTTGATTTTTCACTACTTCTCTCACCTGATCTAGAATTTCCTTGACCTGTTGCACAATTGGATCCTAAATTGGCAACCTTGGCATGGGAGCCACTCCATATCTTTGTATCCAAAAAACCCTGGGTTCTTCCCACATGGGTATGTTCGTTTGCACCATCTTTGGCTTGACCCTCACTGCTTCAATTGGCCTAGGCATCACAGAATTTGACAATCCTTGCCTGGCCTATCGTTTCCTCAATATCTTTTTGGTACAGCCTCTTACCAACTCCACCACATCAACATAAGTCACTGGCCCATCCATTTCCACTTTATCCTTGAAATCCTCATGCAACAATAAAAAACTTGCTCATTTTTTTAAAAATCAAAACTTTGGGTATTAGCTACCTCCATTAGCTCTCACCAAAGAGCTTCAAATTCCCATATGAGTGCATGGAGATCTCCGTCCATCCTCGTCTTTAGATCAACCAGCTTTCTCTTTACCTCATGCATCTACACCAGTGGCATGCATTGACATCAAAAAGCAACTTCCAAAGCTTCACAATTCATCTTTTCCTCTTTCGGTAATCCAGCAAACCATCATTTTTCACTCCTACAAACCAGCAATAGAAAATTTTTATTGCACCTTCTTCTTTTGTCAACCTGTTTTCTAACACGAATAGATTGTAGTCTTGCAACCAGGTTTCATTGTCCACCCCATTGAAAGTAGGAAAACACGTTCACGCCATCTTGCATCGTATCTGCTCTTCAAAATCTGCACTTCATCTGCTACAAAATCATGACTTCATCTTTAGATAGGAGCAATCACATAGCTCCTCACTGGGGGAACCAGAAGATGGATAGGGGGAAAGGGGAACACACCTGGAACACAAACAATCTGCCTCTCTATACCCCATGGTAATTACTACACCCCAATCCACTAGACTCTCACCTTCAAAACTCACACAACTGACAACATACCACACTGATTTTTTCTCCTTTACGATCGTGCCGCATTACATACCGCTCTCTCTTTCTCTCTCACACACATAGAGGCCTATGGAGGCACGCACATCTCAAACACTGGCACCGAACAGTTGGAACAAAGAAAAGAGAAGCAAAGAAAAGGACGAAGAAGCTGCAAAAAATTTGGATATGGGTTGCATCAAAATTGGCAAAAACACCCACTACAACAATCCATAAAACTTGCTTCTACAACCGGCTTGGCATGGCAACATCGAGCAACAAAATTTGGGCAACTTCGGCTTCCCTACTGTGCAAGAGATCACGGTAAGAAATAAATCCTTGATGACACCCTCATTGGCTTCAAATCTTGCTCCAAAAGCTCTTGAAAGATCCCATCGGAGGTCCTCGTTGAGCTCTCCCAAAGGACGAGAGGGTCACTAAACCCTGCCAAAGAGGCCTCCTCTTGTGGTATCCCGTTCTCCAAAAGAGAAGCCCCTGAATGCCAAAAAATTTGCCCTCCCTGGGCATGGGAAAGATCCCTTAGTTTTGGCCTCCAAATTGTATGTGAAGCCCACACTTGCTATTATTCTTGGCTAGTTTGCCTTGCACTCTAAGTTTTGCATGCAGCATACCTTAACTGGGGCACCGATGGCGCCGTTGGTGCCCCCCAACTACTTAGCCTTCAAAAAAGTTTTGGAGCGAGAATCATCCCCTAGTGAGGACTGCCACATCATCATGTCATTGCCGCCCCACTACTTAGCCTTCAAAAAAGTTTTGGAGTGAGAATCATCCCCTAGTGAGGACTGCCACATCATCATTTCAATGCCGCCCATGGTGTGCCACTGAATGCCACAATGCTGCCCACATCACCAAGACGCACCCTTGTCAGTGCGAGAGCAGTGTCGAGATGCTAACCTCCATCATCACCGAGTAGAGAGCTCCCTTCAAAGTTTTTCCCTTGCATGTGGGATTTTGGACTACCATGTGGCATCCCCTCTAGAGCTTGCCCTCCATGGCTCCCCTTGACCATTGAAAACCAATGTAAAAGTTCTTTCTTTTCTATCATTTTCGAATCACTTCCATTTAGTGCCTGATGATCTCATTGCCGATCTGTAAAATCTCATGCAAACTCCTAGTGCCGAGCTTCAACTCCACCTCTTTTCTCTGCACTCCCATGGTATGACGACATCGAACGATGCGCATCAAGGTTGGCAAAAAACACCAGATACCACACTGTTGACAATTTCCGACAATGTCAAACTTCAATATTTGGCCGATCTGGACCATATTTGACATGCGGTGACTTCTTGAGGTCCTTTCATGCTGCATACTTGACATCCAAATCTTGGTGAGGCTCCAAAAACCTCAAATGGCACACCTACTGAGGTGACCAAATCGGCACAAAACTAGCCTCAATGAAACCGTTTTTGCTAATATATTGGCATCCAAGAGTCCAAATGAAGATTTGAAAAGATTGACGTGCTCCGTACGATGAGATATTTTCATCTATCCACTTATACTAGCTCTAGCCACCTACTTCCATCACCTATCCTGTTCGTCTTAGATCTGCAAACACCTCCAACTTCAAACTTCCATATCTTGCACATGATGGATCTCTTTGATGACCCGTCTAAACTTGCTCCTTCAAAACTTTGAGCTCCCCATATCTAGGACAAAAACCAAAACCTCGGACATTATTCACATGCCACCCTATCAGACCCCCTTTGGAGCCCATCTAGCCTAAAAAAAACACATAAAACATACATCTCTGCTACCACTTGCCTTCCGAGGCTCTCCATATATGCTCTAGTCCTCTTCCATGCATTTGTAAGCATACACATCACTGCGTGTGCCCTCTGCTAGGTCGACAAACTTTGGCTACACCAACGTGTTCAGAATGTTACGTAGTGGACTCGGGTATGGTGTCAAGCTAGTCAATTGAATGCAACAAGATGGGAATGGAGACTTGCAAAGCAGCTGGGTTTACTTTGATTATGTACAGAGGCTTGTGGGCTAGACAAAAATGGTAGGACATGTTTACAATCTTGCATAAGTCTTTCCTAAGCAAGCTATGAATATTTTCTCATTCATTTGAGCCATTGACCAACCCAACGTTTGTGCAGACTTTAAGCAATTCAAACCATTTCTATATGTGAGATGAAACAAGAAGACACGGGGGCACAAATCATGTTTTGGGAAATGATGAATGGAGTGATATTCAATAACAAACACCATCCAACTAATTCTAGAGGATTCCTGGCCAATGAGGCTAGAGAAAACTAGAAAGAAATTTGCATGGTGTTGAACGGAGGGCCTAATAATTTTATGGAGGGAAGAGAGAACTCATGCTTGTTTCATTGGGAGCAAAGCTTACAAATTCACATGACTCATTATGTGCATATGAATTTCCAAGATGAGCACAAGCATACACGTGAATTATGTCGCTGCACAAGGAGTGAGAATGAAGAGAATAGCTTGTATAGAAACATACAAGCTTGGTGGGAATTTGGAAAAGTTTCAGATTGTTATTTATCACAAATAGATTGTTGGCTAAGTTGGTGGTATGTATGGTACCCTCATTGGAGGAAACCCTTTGTTGGGGTAAACATTACCAAGCCACATTTTGGATAAAGTTTATTAGAGGCATCTTATATTGTCACTAACAAAAACTTTGTTGTAGGAAGTAGATGATTTGTCATTTCTTCCTACAACAAACTTGGTAGAAACAAAGCATGTGAGTTGGTTAGCAATCAAGGGAAACAAAGAATAATTTTTTTGGCCAAAACGTTTTATACAAGACTCCCTATGATATGATTGCTTTTCCAATCTCACCAATTACCTTACTCCAATAATCTATCACGAGTCTGTAATATTGTGGCACACATGAACCATTACCCAAATTTTGCCAAAACCTTATATAACTCTTCATCCTTGAAATCACTTATTCATGAGCCTTGACATACTCCCCCATTGGTACCAAAGGTGGATCTCCATGTGGTAACATTGGTTTGCCTTCAAGGTCTATTTTCCAAAGATGAATACTTCCACTCCAACTTGACACACCTACATGTGCTTTATATTGCATCATTGGTGTCTCATCTTGCATAAAAAACCTAAATTGAAGTGGTTTGGAATGGCAAAAAAGTATGTCTTCTTGTCAATCACAAAGATAACCATCACAATATTGCTTGGAATTAGGAACCTTTGTAAGCAAAAATGGAGTTAGAGATGAAGATGAGCTATTTTTCAATGTATCCATCAAATGCTATAAAGTATATGTTTGGGGAGGGTTTCTAATCAATGAGCAAAGAAAACCAAGTGAACCCAATTTCCAAGAAAACATGAGAAACACCCTTGAAAAATTGATGCAAGCGCAAGGTATATTGAAGAAAATAATAATGGCATGCTAGAACAACCACCCGACACCTCAATGTAAAAGGGTTCTACATCTAAAATGGCCACAAAGTAGTGGAGGCTTAAGTATCTCAAACCTCTTTACATGTTGAGACCCTAAAAAAATACCCAAGTCTTAGAAGTATACATAAAGTGGTTAATTATGTGTCCATCAAAAACACCAAAATAGATTAGAACTAACAAACTTCTAGCAAGTTGTAAAGACATGGGTCCTATGGGCAAGGCCATCGGCACGGCCAGACAGTGTGTACGCTAGGGAGAGGCTATAAGATAGCACGACTGGGTGGAGACTAGCACACGCATTACCACTACCTTTTCACTGGTATCCAAGCTATTTTTGGGAGGAGGCTAAAAAAGGCTTGCATGTGCTTACGCATTACCACCACCCTTCACTGGTATCCGAGCTATTTTTGGGAGGAGGCTAAAAGCGGCTTGCATGTGCGTGTGACGCTCTACTTCTCTCCCACGTTTCGCAGACGATGATGTATTCGCTGTGCAGCAAAAGAAGATAGGCACACTTTCCTGTGTGCAATGCGTGGACAGACAATGACAACCCGACACATCTACGTCCAAGGCGGGCGACCAAGGCAAACTCGATCAACAACTCGATGGCACCGAGGCTCCGAAGGCTTTCGTTGCGCCGTTGGTTGCACGCGTAGGAAGGCCCACTTAACCTGTGCATGAAGGAGGCTTGAACCCACCCCATGAGGGTAAGAGGCCAACACTTTACTATCAAGCTATTGACCCTTGTTGTGTATAACAAGGAAGGATAGCCTACTTTTGTTGAAATGAAAACTAAAAGGAAAGAGAAAGCTTCAAACTTCAAAGAAGTAGCTTCACCCTTCCTTTTCACGTCTTGGAGGAAGGCAAGTTTTCCTCCAAGGAGGTAGCTTCAAAGTGAAGAAAAGCCTTCACAAAAATGCCGAGTTTTTGTGAAGAATCATCAAAGGTGTTCTTACAACGAACGACAAGTGAAGCGCTCAAATTCTCACAAAGCGAAGTTCGCATGCAAGGCAAATCGCGGAGCATCCAAAACACAAAGACTTCAATTTCTCAAGGTACAAGTTGTCGTTTTTTCCCCTCTCTTTGCATTAATGTGTGTTTACCATGGCCAGCGAGGATATCCCACCTACACACACGTTTGATTTTGAGCATGTAGATCAAAATCAGGGCACCATGGGTGCTGCTGATACTGATATGCATGATCATGATGATCTAGGAGATCATGGGCTTGTAGATATGGCTTCTTTCAAGACTTTGGAACATCCCCAAAGTGTACTTGAAAGCAAACTCTCTAGACTCAATGCAAATGTTACCAATCTTACAGAGTTACTTGTGAACTTTATGAATTCACAGACGACTCAAGGAGCCACAAGTGGCACGGTTCAAGGGAACCAAGCTCGCACGACACAAGGAGTCCAAGAGACAAGTGCTGCAGAAGTTGCAGAAGGTAGCAATGCATTACTTAAGAATATCACCATTCCTGAGTTTCATGGGGAAAAGCGTGATCGCAACAAGGATACGATCAATACGTTCTTACAAAAATGGAGTGATATTCATGAATTGAGACACACCCCGGATATAAAGAGGGTTGTGGAAACAAGTCTATCTCTTAAAGGCAAGGCCTATAAGTGGATGACATTTCCAATAGATGCTCGTCCTCTGTCTTGGGCTGCATTTCAACCTTCTTTCTCCAAACAGTTTTTGGACTCCGATGAAGAAGATAAGAATTGGTTAGCATGGGATGCATGTCGTATGTCTGGCCTCTCTCTCACAAAGTACCTTTCGAAGTATCGGAAAATCATATTAAAACTAGAAGGTCTAGATGAATTCCAAAAGATACGAGATTTTTATAGGGGTGTTGATAAAGATTATCGTCTTTATGTCAAGACCCAACATCCAAAAACTTTGAAAGAAGCCATCAGTCATGCGCAAAGATATGATGATGACCAAGAGAGGAAAGGAAATGTTCGCTACTCTAAGAATATTTTTGCTAAGAGCAATGTGGCTAAGAGCCAATGGTGAGGTAGATCTCCGACGTGTTCTAAGAGTAATAAGAGACAATCTACCTCTCCACGCCCACTAGAGGTTAAGAAGCCTAAGCAATCACGAGATACTCCGCGTGGGTCTTTCAACACTTCTGATTTTGAGCGTGCAAAGAAACACAATTTGTGTTTTAGATGTCTTTCAGACCAACATAACAAGAAATATTTTCCTCTTTTGCAAGGCAAAGAAAAGGCCATGCACACGGTGCATCGCCTCACATTAGATTCATCTCCTAAATATTGTGCTGTAGAGGTTCTTCATATGGAAGAAAAGCACAAGGTGTTGTGTGCCTGCTTCAATGTGGTAGCCCACCTTTGGAGCCCATGATTTGATTTTCATGCATGGCACTATTAACGGACAACGTGTTCGTATTTTAGTGAATGATGGTGCAACTCATAACTTCTTGAACTATAGGCTAGTCAAGAAATTGAAGCTTACACAGACTCCCTGCTCTCACAAGTATGTGGTGGAGCAAATGTCTGAAATGATAAAGAAGTATGGGACACGGTAGTTCAAGGGGTTGCGCTTATTGTTCAAGATCATACGATGACCCTTGACTTCCAAGTTATGAACATGGACCGTGCTGATGTAGTTTTAGTACGAGAGTGGCTGCATGGTTTAGGAAATACATTGCACACTAGTTATGAACACAACTCCTTATCCTTTATGGCCAATGGTAAACATGTGCTTTTGCTTGGTGAAAAAAACATACCATATGCACCTCTTGTATGTACAACCGAGATTTCTAATTTGCAAAAAGCAGATATAATAGATGAAGTCTTTTTGTGTTACTGCTTGTCTCTAAGTCTTATGAATTCTCAAGAGCAAAGTGCGGTGAATTCTAGTAATGATATGCAAAGTACAATGAATTCTACTGATAAACAAAGTGTTAACAAATCTAACGAGAAAAGTGCTCTCAATTTCAATTCTATAGAGCAACGTGCAACTGTTGTAAAACAAACATTACAAGAATTACAAGATTCTCCATCCCAACATAACTCTAGTTTACTTTCTCCTTTTGCACAACAAAAGCTAACTCACTTACTCACGGAGTATACTGATGCGTTCTGAAGTGATTTACCACTGGGTTTACCCCCTACACGTGATGCGCAGCATGGCATAGATGTCTTGCCAGGCACTAAACCGGTGAGTAAACCACCTTATTGTATGAGTGCTAAATAAGCCAAGGAGGTTGAGAGTCAGCTGGCTGACTACCTCGCCCGTGGTTTCATTAGACCTAGCACTTCGCCTTGGGCATCAAATTCTATTGGTAAAAAAGAAAGATGGTACTATGCACATGTGCGTAGATTATCGCGGATTAATTGCCATAACCGTCAAGGGTAAGTATCCTCTACCAAGAGTAGATGAGTTGTTTGATCACCTCCATGGGGCAAGATACTATAAAAAGATAGATCTTTGTTCAGGATACCACCAAGTGCGAATCCTTTTACAAGATATCTCCAAAACTGTCTTTAGAACATGGTTCGGGCATTTTGAATTTTTGGTTATGCCTTTTGCTCTAACCAATGCTCCAACTATATTTATGACATTCATGGATAGTGTCTTACGTCCCTATCTTGGAAAATTTGTTGTGGTTTTCCTTGATGACATTCTCATTTACAGTAAGACTGCAGATGAACACATAGAACACTTATGATTAATGTTCGAATAGCTACAAGCTCACCTACTGTATGCTAAGCAAAGCAAGTTCGATTTCTTTAAAACAGAGATACATTACCTCGGTCATGTGATCTCTTATTCTGGCATCAATATGGACACCGACAAGGTCGCTGCCATTCTTCGATGGCTGGATTTTTAGGCATGGTTGGATTTTATCGACAGTATATTCGTGACTATGCCAAAATCACTATTCCTATGACGGATCAACTTAAAGAAAAAGGTAAGACATTTTCTTGGTAAGAAGACCAAAAACGCAGTTTTGAAAAGCTCAAGGTAGCTATAGCTAGTGCTCCCATCCTAGCAATCGTCGACCCACTTAAGCCATTTGTGGTAGAGACTGATGCTAGTGATAAAGCCATTGGTGCGGCACTTCTCCAGGACAGAAGTCCTATAGCCTTTGAAAGTAAAAAGTTAGATAGAGCTCAACATAGTTATTATGTTTATGATAGAGTACTCTATGCCATAATTCACGCTTTACAAAAGTGGCGACACTATTTATATGGTGCCGAGTTTGAAGTAGTTTTTGACCATGAGAGTATCATATGGTTTACTAGTCAAACAGACTTGAAGGGCCATAAAGCTAGATGGGCAAAAATCCTTCAAGATTATGATTGTAAGCTACTATATCGCAAGGGGCGATATAATGTAGTAGCGGATGCACTAAGTCGGATGCCTCATATTAATTCACTTGCTTTCACGAAACTAAAGAGTGGAATTTTTTGAGTCATTACGTGGCAAGTGTGCACAAGATCAATCATATGCTAAAGTGTGGAGTGCAGTTTTAAAAAGGGATCCCTCACACTCACATGTATTTGAACAGCCAGATCAACACGTCTCTGCACGCACAGATAGAAACACCAGCTCCACCCCTACTCAGGAAGAGCTTAAGAGATGGAAGAATTTTTCCATTGATGATGGCTACTTACTCCACAAAGGTAGAGTATGTGTGTCAAATGACTCAAACACTAGGAGCCAAATCTTATTTGAGTGTCACGATAGTCCAAGTGCTGGCCATCCAGGTATTCATAAGACGTATGCCTTAGTTTGACGGTAATTTTATTGGACTCGCTTACATCATGCTGTTCAAGAGAACGTACTAAACTGCCAACAGTGACAAGTTAATAAGGCAGAGCGCCTCAAGGTAGGTGGCCTTTTACATCCTTTAGAGATTCCACAAGGTAAGTGGGAGAGTATATGGATTTTGTAGTAGGACTACCTACTACAAATCGTGGCCATGATGCCATTTGGGTAATTGTAGACTGTCCCACAAAGATGGGTCAATTCATTCCCACTAAGACTACGGTTAAGACACCGCAATTAGCATGGCTATTTATAGAGCATATATATAAACTCTACAGTCTTCCAGCTAGTATCATTAGTGACAGAGATCGAAAGCTCGATAATCACTTCTGGAGAGTTGTGTTCCAAAAGTTGGAAACTAAACTTAATCTAAGTACGACTGATCATTCAAGAATGGATGGTCAAACAGAAAGAGTTAATCAAGTGCTAGAGGATATGCTATGAGCATACGTTAGCAAGAAGAAAACCAATTGGGAAGACTACTTACCTATATTGGAATTTTCTTATAATAGTTCAAAGCATGTGACTACAGGGTTCAGTCCATTTATGCTTTTGTATGGATTTCAACCTAGATCACCCATTACGGTGGGGTTGACTAAGGAGAAGATACAACAAGTGAAGGATTTTCTCCAAGACCATTTTGACATGCTTTGAGTTGCTTGACAGAATGTTAAGCAAGCTCAAGATCGATATAAGAAGTACACAGATGAGCAACGTTGTCTTGCTACTATCGAAGAAGGAGACAAGGTTTTCCTCAAAGTTCCTGAGCATTCAGAAAGTCTGAAGATGGGAAAAGTTGCTAAACTTTCACCACGCTATTGTGGACCGTTTACCATTATCAAACATATAGGTCAAGTGGCCTGTAAGTTAGCTCTCCCAGAGCACTCACGTTTTCATCCTGTTTTTCATGTTAGCCGTTTACGAAAACAGTTAGGACAGAATGATACCGTCATTGACACAGGTGTGTTAGTTGACATTATCGAATCGCCAAACACTCCTCATGAGCCCAAAAAGATTTTGGATTCTCATTAGATTCGCACCAGAAATCATGTCAGACGACAGGTGTTGGTAAAATGGCTAGATAGACCTGAAGAAGGTTCTACATGGGAGAATTTCTCTACACTTAAGAAACGTTTTCCTACGTTCGTTTTTGAGGGCAAAAACGATTCTCCAAGGGGGGGGGGGGGGGGGGGGGGGGGGGGGGGCAATGTAAGGACATGGGTCCTATGGGAAAGGCCACCGGCACGGCCGGACAATGTGTATGCTAGGGGGAGGCTATAAGATAGCATGGTTGGGTGGAAACTAGCACACGCATTACCACCGGCCTTTCACAAGTCTATAAGGCCATTCAGGTACCTACCGAGGCTTGAAACAATTCCACCTTTGTGAGTGTAGCCTAATGCACAAACTCATAGGAAATGGACTCCAAACCAATGACACAAATGAACAGAAAGCTTGGCTAGTCTTGAGATTCTTGCATTGCATTGAATGGTCAAAAAACATGCATATCACCTAGCAAAAAGAATTGCATATTAGAATCGTATAGAATTGCAAAGGCTTTAGGGGTTTACATGGTGGATCTTTTTTGAGGCTAATGGGCATGTTATTTTTTACTAGGGCATGTAGTGGGCTGGAAATGGTAGTTGATGTTGAGGGAGCTTAGATGAGGAGCCAATTTCCTTTAACTCTTTTTGGGACCGCAAACTACAACTTTAATGTACACACACAGAGGTGCACCTTGAGAGACAAGTAATAAGTGAAGGTAGTGGCATAATTGAGGTCACAAACTCTATTTATAAAGTAGAATAAAGTAGGCTCAATGAGATTCCTGTAGAAGTTTCACTTGTAGTTGTTGGCTGGGTGCACAAAAGAGTTTCACATTGCTGCAACCCATAAGGTGCTCCTTTGCAGTGCTGGAAAAGAGTGTAAAGAAATTACAAATGGAAGTGGATGTAATGTGGTTGCGACTCCAGAAGAGCTCAACATCAAGATTGTAACATCTTACCAGGCTTCCACACCATGTCGCATCTTTATGGCACTCATACCGCAGGGTGTGCTCACCTACTCCAAGGCAAGAATTTGTAGGCAATTGATGAGGAAGAACATGGCATATAGTGCCATGAGCATGTTCTGCTAGATCCTTTGTTGAATGGTGTCATTGTGGAAGAACTTGAGGCAGATGTGCATGATGATAGGATGAATGTCGAGGAGGGAGACGCGTGCAGTACAATTTTGCCATTCCAAAGATAAGAAGCATGCTTTGCAAAACAAGGGACCTTGTGGCTATGAGCATCTGGAATTCCCTAGTCTCCTCTTAATCCTCTTCCCTTCCACATACAAAGACCATATCCCAAAAGTCTTGGTTGCCTTGGATGCACTTCATGTCTTCAAGCAAGCAAGAAGACTCGCTCAGTAGCTAATTCAAGGGCATCTCCTTGCATAACATGCGTATAGATTTCATAGTCTACAGCATTCAACGACATTAAATAACCCCCCCCTCCGGTGTTGTTAGAAAGAAATAGGGGTACAATGTATTTTAACTGGCTAAAATTGTAAAATCCCAGTTAAATTTTGAGCTTGCCTTTGCGAAAAGTGGGAAATTACCACAAGTTTTAGTGTAGTTATCGCCAAACGCTTCAAGTTTTGACTTAAAACCTGGGAGAACACAATATTTTTTTTAATACATAATACTGGCTCCGGCACGCAATCTAAACCAATCCATGGAGTTGCGGATTGGTTCTAGCACAGAGCGTTCAGACTGCGCGTTTGCTATGAACGCCTTTTCTACCCGAGAGATGCAAGCCCACACCAATCAACTCTGGTATTTTTCACACTACACAACACACAAACTGCAAAAAGAGCTCTTGTGCAGGTCATTACATACATATGATTGGTCCTTCAAGTTGGTTCTCCTCTTGGGCGATTGAACTAGGCTGGAACATAGATCATGGTATTGGGCGTGAGGTAGCATGCCAAGCTAGCTTAAATAATGCACATCGTGAACTCCATATCATGAAGCACTTCAATTGGTTGGTTCACGTAAGCTCAACATGAGCAGTGTGATCCACGAAGTTGAGGCTGGAGAGAGGCTCGCAATGGACGACCAACCAGAGGTAAATCGTAGAATGAGATGCCCGAGCATCAACTCTTTTTACAGCCTTTTACAAAGGGGTACGTTGTCAAAGTACATGCCCCTCCTTTCCTCTCACGTCTGTAGAGGTCCAGACTGCCACCCCCCTTTCAAGTTCATGATGATGATGATGAGAGAGCACTACCATTGAATAGAGACAGAAAGAACACACCAGCATGATAAAAGTGATTCAACACCGACTATGACTCGCAGCTCTGAGACTCTTCTTGTAAAATACGAGAGAGAGAGAGAGAGAGAGAGAGAGAGAGAGAGAGAGTCTTTCATTTTTTGTTTAGAATGCCAACCCATAACTATGACTTTGACCATATATTGTCTTTGACGTGCAAGCAGAGTCAAGTCTATCAATAGCAAGAGGGAATCCAGACCATGCAAATTGAGTTTGAGCACACACATTTCCATTCCATGGACCACTCCCGTGCCTCCCTCTCTCTCGACAGCTCCTCAGCCCTAAGCGCGTCTCTCTCTCTCTCTCTCTCTCTCTCTCTCTCTCTCTTGTTGCAAGCCCTCAGCTCTTAACATATCGAGTTCAAACACATTGTCATGCAGGAAGTGCAGGATTCCCAATCGACCTTGGCCTACTTCTCTAGGCTCTTCACCTCAACCCCTTTACGTAGGGTTCAAACTACCTACTCAAACAACATACACACAGGCGAGCTCATGACTTGGTGAGAGGCCATTCGTTTGCACAAAGTCAAAGAGTTTTTGGACACACCATCCTCTTAAGCATCACCAACCTCCCATGAATTTCAGACTCTATCCCATGATTTTGCAAACATGAGATGTAACCAAAAGGGCAAGAATTGTGTTAGCTTTGTGTTTTATAAGGGCATTTTAATATGAAGTTATTATGAACGTCAAACCCTTTGTAAAGGATGTCCGGCTCTTGGGCAATCTGAATGAGGTATTTTTTATTTGTTTCCATGGTTGTAGAGCCAAGTCCGACATTAAATTTATAGATTTAGTGGGTCTTATTTCATAATAAGAGTCCAGTGTCCCACTACTCTTTCGATTTGTTCTAGTGTGCTTTATTTTAGAATAAGAGTCCAGTGTCTCACTACTCTTTCGATTTGTTCTAGTGTGCTTTATTTTAGAATAAGAGTCCAGTGTCTCACTACTCTTTTGATTTGTTCTAGTGGCTTTAGAGCCAAGTCCCACAGAAGATTCATAGATCTAGTGGGTTTTATTTATGAATAAGACTCTCACTGCTATTTTGAGCTCACTTTGATATCTCAAGTGGAAGAAAATTAAAGCCACATGTGCTTAGCAAAAATCACAAGCTTAGCTGTTACTCTATCCAATGATATTTCACATTTTATCTCCTACTTAGCTTAGCTGAATTTTGATATGCAATCAATGATCCCACCCATGAATATTGGCTAATTGGTCATTGTGTTTTCATCTAGCCTCAGTTTTGGCTAGGTAATACTTGTCCACATTTGCACATGGTGTGAAAAAAGACAGTTTTCTAATTTCAAGTGTAAATACATACTTCTATAGTGAAAATAAATAGATTTACAATGCACCTCATTTATAGCTACATATTTCACAATTTCAAGGTCTAACATTAAAAATCATTTTCATGTATAGATGCATTTTTTTCATACTAAATTAATGATTAGGCAAGTCATTTATTGGAGCATTATCGTCGTCAATAAGGTCAATTATTGGGAGAGAACAAAGAATTCGTTTATGGTTTGATCCGACTCAATACTTTCTTGACTATACCATAGTCTGGACCTCAAAATGCATAGTTTAGCGCGTGCTTCTTTCTTTTCCTTAAGGACGAACTTCATAATGAGATGTATGGATAATTACTTTTAAGATTTTGAAACATTTTAAATACAATGATATAGTCAAAATGCTTAGAGTTTATATCTTTAATATTGTCATGTATAGTAATCCTTGAGCACTTTCTATGCTTTCTGAAGGACATCACATTTCGCATACATATCATTGCCAATCATAGCATCTTCTTTCAACATCCCCTAACTAACAATATAATCATGAATTCTTTTGCCAATAATCAATGTCTTGCAAATTTCCATATGCTAATTGCATATGGAGATATGGACTCACTCCACATCCTCTAAAAACAACATAGACCTTCCTAGCACTACCCCTATTGGGCATTTTCCACAATTATAACACTCCAAGAATGGGCATATGGGGCAAGCAACTCCTGAAGCACTTTCTGTGATTTTTGAAGTGGATGACATTTGGCATACATGTCAACCAAGGCATTCCCAAGCATGCTGCTTTCTTTCAACAACCCTTGACAATGATATGATTGAGAATTCTTTCGCCCATATTAGTGCCTTGCGTAGTGCCACGTGCCTTCAAGAAAAAAGAATAGGTTATTTCATCTACATTTTCTTTAAGTAGCCCCCACAACTAACAATCTCAACGTGAATTCTTTTTCCCGTATCAACATCTTGAGTGGTGGCACGCACCTTCAAGATGCAAGCATAAGTCATCACATCTAGGGAGATGCTCTTGCTTTGCACCCACGAAAATCATCCTAGAGCTTCCGAGCCTTGTTTTTGTTTGGAATATCCTACAATCAATGAATTCCAAGATACAACATCTGGAAAGGTATCTACTCAAGCACTAATTTCTATGCTTTTTGAAGGACACCACATTGGACATACATATCGACCAAGGTGCTGCCAAGAACAATGTTTTCTTTTAGAACCCTTGACTAATAATCTCATTGTGAATTCTTTTGCCCCTATCAACATCTTAAGTGATGGCACATTCCTTCAAGATGCAAGTGTAAGTGATTGCATCTGGAGAGATTCCCTTACTTTACATACACTAAAAACAACCCAGGTGTTCTTGGCCTTACCCACTTTGGTATATCTTGCAATCAATGAATTTCAAGAGACAAAATCCTAGAAAGGTACCTCCTTAAGCACTTTCTATGCTTTTTGAAGGACACCACATTTGGCATACATATCGACCAAGGCATTGCCAAGCATGAAATTTTATTTCATTAGCCTTGACTAAGAATACCACTGTAAATTATTTTTCCTATATCAACATCTTGAGTGGTGTCATGTGCCTTCAAGATGCAGGCATATGATTGTATCTAGAGAGATACCCTTGCTTTGCATCCATTGAAAATAGCCCGAAGCTTCCTAGACTTGGACCTAGTTAGCATATCCTATAATCAATGAATTCCAAGAGAGAATATCCCAAATAGGTAGCTCCTCAAGAGCTTTTTATGTTTTTTGAAGGACACCATATTTGGCATACATATTGACCAAGGCATTGCCAAGCATGAGATTTTATTTCAATAGCCCTTGAATAATAGTTTTTTAGTTGCTCATCTAGTAACATCATTGTCATCATCTTGTATCCCCACTTATTGTGTCAAAAACTCATTCATTAATTTGAAATCCCGTAAAAGTCCAAACTTGTTGTTTCACAATTGATTCCCAAAAAGTGTAAAGAGACCAAGAGCTTCCAAGTTTGTAATTATTTGTAGCTCCTAGTGATTAGTCTGAAAGGATATCACCTAGGTAGACTTAAAAGATTGGGTATTGAAAGTTGATTTTGTTTGCATACGACATTCTACATATTGAAGGATAACACCTAGGTAGAATTAAAGATTGGGTACTGAAAGCTGATCTTTTCTACATGCCACATTCTTTTTTATGTTCAATAGGAGTAGGGTAAGTAGAAAATAGTAAGGATTTCATCTGATCTGAGGTGCCCTAAAAAAACACAAGAAATTTGTCAAAGTTATCTTCGGTGCATCCAAGAAAAATTGAGGTTACTTGAACACTCAACTTGCAAGGTAATAGATCAACTTGATTTGATCCTCTCTATTGATTTTGGTACAATTTGAACCACTGAAGAATCTGGTTGGGCTCAATTTGGCAAAAACTACCATTTGTGAGAAAATTGGGAAAAATGAAGTCAATTTTTGGCTAAACACTAAAAGTAGAGCATGGATAAGCCTTTAAACATTGGGAAAGATCGATCTATGAAACAAAATTTTCAAAAATATTAGATTCTACCATGGAGGTGATTTTGGAAAAATTCTCATTGATAGAGCCTCACTTGAACATTATAGAGATCTTGAGAAAGTTTTAAACAAGGTTTAAATTGTTAAAAGGCTAGAAACACCAAATCAGTTGGAAACCTTTAGAGTGGGACAAAAAGGGGTGGTAAAACACTTGCATATAGTCCAAAATTTATGAAATTCATTGGAGAGACTTGAAATTGCATGTAAAAACCCAAGAAAATCAGTTTGGGTAAAAATCTCTTGAAATAACAATATTTATCTTTGGTGTGTCGAAGATAAAGAGTCTACCAAAAAGGTGTTTTTTTAAATTTGACAGTAGGGTTAACTTTGTCTAACCATAGGAGCTCCATTCAAGTGGTCAATGTTAGATTTCAACTCGTAGAGAGGGTGTAGCCATCTTCGGCGTGTCTAAGATAGCTTGCACTTATTAACAGGGTTTTTGGCTCATTGAATTGACCCAGTGATTAGTAACAGGAATTGTCAGATACTTTATGACTTCAGGATAACAATTGTGGAATCACATACAATTTGAAGAGCTATTGTGCAAGAAATCAAGTCTTGGTAGAAGAAGGCTAGACACAACTCAAAAGTATTGTGTCTGAACCAAAGAGCATCTTTCCAAGTTTGGAGTATATGTTCTATTAATTTCTTGTGTCCATTTATGATCTTGAGATCTGGTAGGGTGTTAGGTTTTCTTGGCACATTGGGAAAAAATTTGAGTAGGACATCCACCAAAAGAGTGTGAACCAATGGATACCTTTAGAGACTAAAGTGCTAGACACTTAATCTGAGTCAAGTTTTAAGATGTGTTTTTTAAAACCCAATCGGCGATTGGAACCTTGCTTAGGCTCAAACACATATTCTGACCTTTTATAAGACTAGCAAGCACGTAGCTCAGACTTATCTAGATTCTAACAAGGAATATGCCATAAGGGTAGATAACCATACTATTGATCTCAAAGAGGAGGTTAGAGAAAACAAGCAAGTCTATCACTTTTTTTATTACAAATCTTGTATACAATTCATGTATATGGTTGAAAAAGATACAAAGCAATAGATATTTGAGGTCCTATGCTAGCAGACAACTAAACTTAGTGGAAAAAACTACAACACCACTAAAAGGGAAGGCCTTCAAATGGTGTATGCGGTTAAGAAATTTTGACACTACATGTTAGCCAACAAGTTTTTCTTTTTTGTGGACCATCAAGCCTTACTCTATCTGGTGAATAAGCCATGAAATATTAAAAGAATAGTAAGAGGGTTTATCATCCTACTCAAGTTCGACTTCACAGTAGTAGTCAAGAAGGGAACCACACGCCAATGAGCACATCACCTATCAAGAATCACTTTGGGGGAAACACCAAGAGGGGTAGATGATGATTTACCAATGCTTATCTATTCTCCATAAAAATGGTTCCTAGATGGTCAAAGGACCTTGTATCTAATGACCATAGCTCAAGTAGATTTTCAAATACCACTTCCCATCACACCACGATTGATAGAGCAATCTGCCTTATAACAATCACTAGCTAGAAGACTGTATCAACACTATATTAGTAAATTTAGGAATTTCCCAATTTTCACTTTCAACAAGAGCTTAAGATTTGACCACATGGTCAAACCTTAGCAAAAGTTTTGAGAGCATGGCTTGGAAGATTTTCTCAAGTACTACATTGTGGAAGGCTTTGTTCTTAAGAAAGAATTTGAGATTTGTCCATATGGATAAATCTTTAAGACATTGGTGATTCTCAAATTGTCTCTAAAGTCATCAAGTCTCTAATATGATGTTTATATAAAAAAAAAGGATCTACTTTTGTGCATTGGCCTCTAGGAACATGCAAACTATTTGAGTCAAGCTCATACGACGGTTATAAGAATCCACTTTGCAAAAGGCCAAACCTTACAATAAATAATCTGGTGTTAGGGATCTATTGACTTACTATGCGGAAAGACGTTCATGTTTATATGAACAATTTTTCTCAATGTAAGGAAAAGGTTGTTCTACCTCATACCACATTATTCCAAATATTTGTGATGCCACAATGGAGTAGATATTTGGTAGAGTATCTGACCAATAGGATGTTCCTTGAAGATACGACTAAACAAAGACATAGAGCAATTGAGACAAAAGCAACCAATTACATGATGATCAAACGTCAACTCTATCGACAAAGAAAGACTGTCATAAAATATAATCTCTAACTTTACCAAATGACTCTCATAATAAATTGATCATTTGATAGAGGAAGATAAATGAGGAACAAGAGTTAGGATATAGATATGTGCTTCTAGACCTATCTCAATAGGGGATCAAAAGGAGAAATGGTTGCATCTCAATAGGGGTCCAAAAGGAGACGGTCTACCAAAGAGCAATGTGCAATAAATGCTTCTAGATTTACCTCAATAAGGGACCAACAGAAGAGATGGTTACATCTCAATAGGGGTCCAAAAACAAGTAGTCTATCAAAGAGAAACGTGCATCTAATGAAGCTTAGAGAGAGGTAATGTCATAAAATATAATATCTAACTTTACCAAATGATTTTCTCATATTAAACTGATAATTTAATATGGGAAGATAAAACGGGAACAATAGTTGGGATATAGATATGTGCTTCTAAACCTATCTCAACAGGGGATCAAAAGGAGAAATGGTTGCATCTCAATAGGGGTCCAAAAGGAGATGGTCTACCAAAAAGCAATGTGCAATAAGTGCTTCTAAATTCACCACAGCAAGGGACCAAGAGGAGACATGGTTACATCTTAATAGGGGTCCAAAAGGAGGTAGTCTATCAAAGAGCAACGTGCATCACTTGGAGCTCAAAAGACCTTAGGATTAGCTTCATTAAAGACCTCCCCAAACGTTAGTGTTAAAAAGTCCTTTGACTAAGCTAGGGCTGACCTTGAGGTGGGAATCCTTCCCAAGCATGAGGTACTTGTCGGCTTGCTATCTAAAGTGCGTAAAGTGTTTGTGGGAACCTTGCCCAAGATTGAGGTGATTCTCATGCTTAAATGACTAAGGTTCTTGAAGTGTCCAATTCAAAGATAAACTCTCAAGAGGCATAAACGGTTTCTATGCTTAATTGACTAAGTTCTTGAAGTGTTCAATTCAAACCAAATAACTTAAGAAGCATAAAACATACATGTCAAAATCCTCCACATGTGGCCCTGATGATGTGCTTGAATCCTATTGGATAGGCTTTAAAGGGGTCCAATGAGAATTTAGATGCATAAAAATAAATAATTAAGTTCTTTATGTCAGAGAGAAAAAAAAAGAAAACATATGTCCCAATGATATAATCAAATATTACGCGAGAGAGAGAGAGAGAGAGAGAGAGAGAGAGAGAGAGAGAGAGAGAGAGAGAGAGAGAGAGGTGAATCAAGCTTGAGAGGGGATGTACTCTCCCATACACAACACACATTCTCTCATTGTGTGGAGTGCAAAATGAAAGAGCTCCATCTCCTTCTCCAAGCTTGTTGAGAAGTTGAGAGCCTACACCAACAGTCTTGGCTATGGAATGAAAATCCAACCAAGATACATGCTTCAATGCTTAAGATTTCCATCTTCATGCATCACGAGCATAACATAAACTTTGCAAAAAGCATTAACTATCCCAAGCCTCAGTCCCAAGGCCTCAAACACCTTCAAAGGTGGAGAGAGCTAGCAGGGAATGAGGGTAGGAAAAAGGAATCATTCATAACCATGTAGCTATGCACTTTAAAAAATCTGTTGGTCAATGGTGGGCTAGCCTTTGTGGCAATGGGGAGGCCCCAAAGACATGGAAAACTCTATGAGTTTCCATCATGAAGTAATTTATTGCAAGCTATGCAAAGGACAAAGTGCTTACCAAATGGTGAAGCTCGAAGTTGCTCTTCAACGAGTCTATCCACAAATATGTAGACAAGTTTTGGGATTTTCATCTCAAAGCTACAGTCTTTCAAAGGATAGAGTTCTCCGAACAAAAGAAACAATTTTGTGTGATATTGCTGGAAGAAATGGCCGAGTATGTCAACTCACAACGGCCTAGCACTATCACCGAAGCCATCCACCACACTATGGTTTCTTCAAGGATCAATTTCCAACAAGGGGTGAGAAGAAATTTCAAGCCCATGGAAAACAAGGATAAAAATGAAGGTAAAGGGAAGAGCAATGCTCAAAACTCTTCCCAAGGAAACACCAACACCAGCCATAACAAGACCAACAAGAAAGGAGCTTACAAAGATAAAAATAAGCTCTCTCCCAAAGAATTAGAGGCTTTTCATAAAGACCATAAATGCTTTAAGTGTGGGGAACAAGGACATGGTTATCGTTCTTGGACCAAAAGAAATGTACTCAGTGACACTCCTAGAGCTTCCATGGTTGAATCTCCAAAAGAGGACACTCATTGCAAAGGCTCATACCTCTCCTATTCTTGGGAAAAAGTAAGGGATCATGATGCCCTTATTCTCTTTGACCATGGCTCTACTCACAACTTCATATCAATGGAGTTGGCCACTAAGTTGGGCATTCCAGCTTTCGAGATGGGAGATACTGTAACTACCGATGGAGCTTTCAAGGGATAGCAAGCCTCCGTTACTCCCTTGATTGGAAAGTTGAGGCTTCATGTTCAAAGCTATGTCGACAAAGAAGACTTTTTTTAATCTCTCCTCTCCAACATGAGGATGTTATCCTAGGGGCACCATGGTTCAATTGCATGGTTTCCAACATGAAGTTCCTTGAAAGGAGAATCTATTTCACCTACAGGGAATAGAGCATGTACATAGATGCTAATGATTTGGGGAACACCATATCCCTGGTAAATATGCTTGCTTTTCATAGTCAATGAAAAGCTCTATTTTTGCGTATGTGATTTTTGTTAGAGAATCTGTAAATGATTCTAATGTTTTCACAAGTAGAAATAAAGGGAATCAAGAGGAATTAGAGTTTTCTAATTTCCTAAATGGATTCCAAGATGTTTTCATTGATGATATCCCTAGTGAGCTACCTCCAAAATGAGGGGATGATGACCATGCAATAGAGATTCTACTAGGAAGCTCACCGCCTCATAAACCTCCTCATTGAGTTTCACAAGCTCAAAAAGAGGAGATCATGAGGCAAGTGCATGAATTGGTGGAAAAAGGGATGGTGAGGCCTAGCTCCTCTCCATTCCGTTCACCAATACTTTTGGTGCAAAAGAAAGATGGCACATATCACATGTGTGTCGACTATAGAGCACTAAATAGGATCACTATAGAAAAAAAAGATTTCTTGTGCCGCAGATAGAAGATCTATTTGATAAGTTACAAGTTTTGGCCTGGCAAATGCTCCAGCCGCATTCAAACTCACGATGGACAAAAATCTTCATGCCCCTCAATTCTCTTGAGGAGTACAAGTGACACCTCCAGGTGATCTTTCAAGTTGTGTGAGAGAATAAGCTTATTCCCCACTTTTTTAAAGCTATTCCACATCAACAATTCTTACAAGGCCCATTTTTTAGTCCAAACTTTTCCTAATGCGTCCCAAGAAAGTACAAAGCAAAGAACATGGATGTCTATCTGGCACCACTTATAGAAGATCTCCAAATCTTGTGTGGATAGGAATCAATGTGGTTGATAAGTCCCAACCAATTAGACGATGGAATGTACATGTGCAAGGCATTCTCATGTGGACCATGCATGATTGGCCAGGCTTCAGTGAGTGCTCAGGTAAGTGCCTTTAAAACCCTCACACACATGTGATTCATGGCTATGTCAACGCTTTTATATTTTAATTTTGTGATGTTTCAGGCTTGAGTTACTCGGGCAATCATGCATGTCCAAAATGTGGTCCTCGACTTGGCTTCCATCGCTCTGAGCATTTGAGCAAGACAGTTTACGAGGAGCATGGTAGATTTTTTCCTGAAGGACATGAGTTATGTGGACCAAACATATGAAAACATGACATGCATCCACTGAAAGTGAGCGATTGGAAAAGCATGTGGCTGGAGAGGGGAGATCGGATGCCACCTGGAATGAAAAGACTTTCTATTTTCCATGTTCTCTCGTACTAGAGTGACCTGCTAATTAATCATTTTCTCGACCCAATGCACATCTTCAAGAATGTGGGGGAGATCATCTGGAAGACCATCACTGGAAAAAGGGAGATCAAGGCCCAAAGAGATGACCTGCAGGCTCTGGGTCGAATGCAGAGATGTGGCCTCGACTTAAACCCAATGGAAAGTGGTATACCAAAAGGTCCATGGGTTTTGAGTCGAGCAAAAGAGCAACAAATGAAGAAGACTATATCTTCATTCAAGACTCCCACAGGGTGCATGCGATGTTTGAAAACGGCTTTTACGAGAGATGAAAATCTCAGTGGTCTTAAGTCCCACGATTGGCACAAATTTTTACAGTTTTCTTACAAATTACCATAAAGGGTTGTTTGACAGATGACATTAGAAGAACAATCTACAAAATCAGTGAGTTGGTATGCTGGATCAATTGAAAAAAGATAAGAGAAGACAACATGGATGTAACACGCTTAAATGCTATTGAAGCAGTGTGCATGGTGGAGAAGTACATTCCAACAAACATTCTTACCATCCAAATGCATGTACTTGTGCATGTACTCGATGAAGTTGCAGTTGCTGGGGTGGTCCATAGCAGGTGGATGTTCTTCTTGAAGAGATTTATGAAGACTTTAAAGGGGGCATCCATCTAGCATCTTTAAAAGGATAATTCTTAAACTTAACAAGATATCATACAATAACATTACCGTTTCTTAGTACCTTGTCTTCATGTGTCAAAGAATTGATTTGGGCTACAATACCTCTTCTTGATCTTCGATCTCTGGCGGATCCTCCATTATTGGTCCTTTTGGTGGCTTTCTTTTGTAGGGCTTGAGTAGGCTCACATGGTTAGCATTGTGAATGAGCCAATGGTTGGGCCACTTTAACTAATAATCCATCTCATTGATTGGCTTAAGAATTTTAAAAGAAAGGACCATAGTATCTTTGGGCTAGTTTAGCATAATACTCTTGGTGGCTCATAGGATTCTTGCCCATAGTATGCCTTAGATGAGCCTTGAGAAACTTTAACAAGACCCAATCATTTTTCTTAAAGGCTAAGGCTCTTCTGTGCTTATTAGCAGCAACCCTTTTTGCCTTTGCTGTGAGAGAGTGTTGCGAGAAGGCGAGCAAAATGTTTTGAGCGATGAAAAAAATCGAGCGAATTCAAAAGCATGGAGTACCTCTTTTAATTCCATGGCCTATTTCTAACTTTGTAACACAAAAATTTGATTAAAAAATAGATAAATATAATGCAAAAAAAGAGGAGACCATTAATCTTGCAACCTTGAACCATGCAACAATTTTATAGACCCAAAACATTCTCTACTATCAAAAGAGTACATTCCAAAATCTGCAAACTAAAACTCCTAGTTCTAACTTTGTAACACAACAAATTGATTAAAAATTAGACAAATATAATGCAAAAAGAGACAAGAACGTTAATCTTGCAGCCTTGAACCATGCAAGAATTTTATAGACCCAAATCATTCTATATTATCAAAAGAGTACATTGCAAAATCTGCAAACAAAAACTCTTAGTGCATATACGAGGTTGCTCACAAAGCTGCAAATCAAAGAGATCATCTAACGCCATGAGTCTTGCCCCTGCTTCAATATACACGGCTAATATACTTCACCCAAAATAAAAAATTGATGCCATCTGTCTTGCCTCCGCTTCAATATACATGGGTAATATACTATAATGCTCCACACCAAGGCACCCCATCGGTGGCAATGGATATAGAGGTATCAGGGATATAGTACACCATGATAGAATCTGTAGGCCTTGTGCCAAGTGCTAAAAATTAAGACATACTCTCTGTTATGTAAATAGGCGGTGTGAGACCCCTGTAGATGCACCATGTAGAACATCGGGGTGTTAAACTACACACATATAATACAAAGAAATTTATTTTTGAAAAAAGGAATACACCTTATATAAACTACGAATGAGAAATACCAACTACCTAAACTCTATCTCCTCTTGCTTCCATGAAGCCGTAGGGAATGTGATGAAGCACTACTATCGGTTGATAAATATATATGCATGGGAAGCAACATAGAACCTTTCTACCCATCGAGATATATCACATTAATTGCAAAACATGACATGAGGGATTTTTATACTTCAAATGTGAACCTCAAATACCAACTTCAAAGTGGTTAGGGACTACAAACATGCAAAAGAGGCCATGATTAACAAGCAACCCAAATCTTGTAAAGTGTTCCATGCAAGATGAATTCCCAGATGGACATGATCCTCCGTGATCCTATCCCACATGGACGGGACACCATACCCACTCATCAATCCTCCATATGAAGGTTGAGTAAAATAAAATATGCATCCCAAGAAACTGACTTGTTGTTTCGCCTATAAACAAGATCACTTGGACGGGCCTTGAGCATATGCTCATAAATCATAGCCCAATATAGAGAGCTAATCCCCAATGAAAAACCTCCACCAATGGCAATGTAGTCCCCATTGAAAGCAATACATTGATCAAAATAATGTCTAATGTGACCACAACGAGACATTGTCTGGATAATCAAATGAAAAGACACGACGTAATTGGCAAGATCAATCGACATTTGAGAAAGAAACGTCATAAAATTAGACAAAGAAACATAATAATTGACTATAAAGTGTAATGATGTTATTAAGTACGAGAAGTAATACCATGTGAGGATGGCATAGCCTACTCATCTGCAACAGTGTCTACTATAGCTTCCTTTCTTTTTAAAGAAATCCCTTTTCAATGAAAATACTTTAGAATTACAAAGTTTATCAATTTCAAGGCAAAAGATGTGGGTAAGGTTTTGTATCTCTACATGAAGATGGTACTTGTACTTGTGTAGCCGGTCTAGGAGGAAGCCTTGCACCTACAACTCCTAATAAACCTCGCACAGAACTGCCTCCAATCAAATCTTTGAGATCTCTCTCACAAGCTACAACATGGCCTTTCTCCATGTCCATCCACCAAGGTCAAGCTTTAATCTCCCATGAAGAAAGCTGATGTAACTTCTCTGCATACATACATGAATCAGGTATGTTCAATTGTGTCCACTTTCTAGCAAGTAGTGGAATCGAAGGAAGAATCTTTCACGACACCAAAAAGTTCAAGAATCTTGAAAAAAAAGGCCATATATACATTACGCTTACACTTATATAAATAAAACTTATTTATTTAGATAATGCCTTGAAAACAAAAGTACCTGTATGCCAATCTTTGTGCATCCATACGCAAAGTGTCTAGATTTTTGAGGGCTTGTTTATCAGCATCTTTTGTATTGATTTCCAAAGATACCTCCAAAGGAAAGAGATATGGCCCAGCCTCAAGATTTATCTCCTCAAAGTAGAATATAAGGGTACAGTGAGCTGCTGACAATACAATGAACCCAACGTATCTGTCACCAACTGTGATGCTCTATCATAGACCCTAGCCAAGAGACCCTCCCTACAAAGCCAACTTGAGCGTACACAAAAAAAGTTGAAGAACAATTTAATACTTGATTCAAAGCATCAAGAGCTAGTGAAAAGAAAAGTCTTACATTCTATAAGCATCATCTCCTTTTTTGATGCCATATGCTGTCCTAGTGATATTGTCCGCCTCTAAAAGAGATAACCATAGAAACTTGTTTTGTATTGGAGCATCCACAACAACAAGCCCGGGGGATTCACTCTATATACAAAATGCTTGCCACCTGCGAGTAGAAAACTTTGATAAAACCCATGGATATATATGACTCATATCAGGGAATATGACCCCCCTTTCTATGCTTATACAAAAATCAATGAAGAAAAATATCACACCCCTATTTTACATATAAAAATTTGTTCTCATATTTATCAATAAAAAAAGTTTAAGAATCTTCTCCAATGTTGCCCAATTTCCAAGGTCCCAGTGCAACGACAAGACTTTGCCAAGCCAATCCAAACCCAGGTGTGGATCTACAATGTTAAGAAGCTTACAAAACAAAAGAATATTTTCATTAGATGTGTGTAATTTAAAACCTTACCATGAACACAATAAAACTTACAAACATAAAAGAATACCTTTCCAATCTTGTCACTATACTTTGTAGTGAGGTCGTGATAAATTTTCTCCTCCTCTTTAGCCAAGATTTCATGAGAGAGTTGATCAACCCTTATGTTATATTCCTTGGTCATTTGCACCTATCAAAAGCTTAAGGAATTAACAATCATTGCAAAATTGCATGTATTGAATATATAAGAGAGAGAAAAAATTCTACTCACATCATACACAAGACGTGCAATATATTTTTGTGTCAATGGATACCAACGTTCCTCACCCTTAGAGTAATTAAATATCTTTTGACATCTGCTATCAATTTTGTATCTTTCTCTGGTAGGGCTTTTGAGTATACATTAGGATTGCAGCACAATTGTGAGTCAAATTCACAATCTCATTGCGAAGATGCTTAGTGACAAGAGAATGGGAATTCATACTAGTCACAGTAAAAACAAAAAGTTTAAAATTTCATATTTTCTTAAAAGAAAAGGATAAAACTCAAGTTCTCACAAAAACGACAAAGAGCACTTACAAGTTCTTTCTTTGTAGACTGTTGAGCTAGGCAATCTCTGGCACTTTAGTAGGATCAATAATAGTACAAAGAACTTTGCAATGCTTATCTTTTGATGTGGAAAATTTTTCTTTAATGGCTTGAGTCCATGCCACTGTTCGATGTTTCCCTCCCAACAAACAAAAAACATGTGACCGACAAAATCTGAAAACTTTGGGTTATTTTGTAACTTTATTTTGAACTCCTCATGACCTCTACCCATAGTGGATCCCACTCCTTCATAACCTCATCTACCATATGAGATTTATTGTTCAAATGTATACCAAAAACAAAATCCAAGTAGATTGCAAAGTAAAATTGAAAAGTAATCTCTCCTCTGACCTTTTCTTCAAGTAGATTGCAAAGTAAAATTGAAAAGTAATTCTCAACTCTGACCTTTTCTTCTTCTTTTTGACATGTTCACAAGAAAACAAAGAAGGACCAAAATCCACCTCACTTAAGGCTTTATTCCATCTTGAAAATAATTTAAAAAAACATAGCATTCTCTTTATAACACTGTCTTGCAAAGTACATGATAGCAAGCATGACTTTTAGTAAATCCACAGAGACGTAAATTTAGTGAATCCAATGTCCTTTGTTCAAGGGACAAAAATTCAAATAATACATAAGGATCCTCAGGATCCACCTCACTTGAGTATTTACAACATATGGAGAACCAATAGAAAAAACACTGCAAACAGAAAGCCATTCAATTCTAGCTACCTCCAAAAATTCAATCCGTAGGGTTCTGTGTTGACACGTAGATCCCTTGGGCCTACATCCCCTTGGGATACTTTATAGCAAAGATTCATGGCGAAGCTAAATCCTCAAGGAAGTGCATCCTCACAATGCATTCCTCACATGTGACCAAAAATGGCTGCAATGCAAGACTACTCTAGTGTCCATGTGGCCCCAGTTGGCACTAGTCCGCACGTGTCCCCAATTCTATGATGGTGATGTAGTCTGAAGGGATCTGCGTTGACACAGATCCTTGGACTCCATCAGTAAGAGATTCTGTCATTCGGGTGGGACCATCTCTCTCTCTCTCTCTCTCTCCCTCTCTCTCTCTCTCTCTCAGACTCTCTCTCTCTCTCAGACACACGGTCATGCGTGCACACCGCACATAATTGATCATGTGCAACACTCATGAAGACAAATCGTCATTGGTTTTGGATGCAAGTGTAATAATACTAATAATAAGTTCTCTGCAGGGCGTAGTAGCAGGTTGCTTTTTTTCTAGCTGCTAACAAGCCTCATTAAGGTCCTCTAATTTTATACACTCAGGATACAACTTAACACTAATTTTCTACAACAATGGATAATTCTTCATTCAACACTTGGAGTGCTGATCAAGAGCTGGAGATAAAGAATGGATGCTGGTACCAGATTCTTCACACCTTTCTTCTGTTCCAGGAGGTTGTCCAGGGTTCTTTAATCAAGCATATGAAGGTTGTGCAGGGCTCTCTAATCAAGCGTGCTATTACCTAAACCTCTGTATGTACCACCTTTACCTCTGTCCATTCTGTGTTCTCATACATGCAGCAATATAATATTCACTCCTTTGCTAGAAAAACAATATGGCTCTCTCTCTCTCTCTCATGACTTTTCCCTCATTGGATTAACAGTTTTGAAGCATTCATGAAATATTATGCAGGCATTAAAATTTTGAAGCTCTATATGCACCCTCATCGGTTGAGCAGCTTGGGAGCATGAAGGGAAATCTTATGCAAGCATTTTCAAATTTCCGGCGACTATTCTAACATCAGCGTGCATGGACTTTCTGATGCTTGTTCTGACATCTGTTCCGACGCCTAAGCCAACTTTTGTACCAATGGCACCTGCAAAAAACAAAACCACGGGCTTTCTCTATGCATTTCTCTTGTTCTTGCACGTTTTCTCAAGCTCTCTTCTTCCCCATCTCTCACAGATCTAGTGCGAAACAAGCCGTCAGAAGTGCTAATCTTGCTTGTGGGTTAGCGCATAACACTAAGGTGAGATTGTTTTCATGTTTACTTGTAGATTTAGGGTTTAGGATTTAATTTTGTGTTTGTGTGTGCGTTTCTCCAGGTTCCAGGACTTTTACAACAACCTTCATTGCTCAAATAGAACGAATTTGAGTGCTCAAACCTTTAAATACATATTAAATTTATTTGAATTACTTTGTATATTAATAAAAGAAAATTTCATGTTTTAAACTTTGAATGCTTTAAACTTTCAATACTTTAAAAGAAATTATGGTTTGTGATGTGAAATTTCATTTTAAATTATGAATTTTTTTTGTTTTGGTTTATGAAAAAATCTTGTTTTGAACTATGTCGTTTTTGAAATTATGCAATTGATGGGGTTGATGTTTTAGATTAATTTTAGGTTATAAATTAAGTTAGATCAGGTTAGGTTAGGTTATCTTATACGTTAGGTTACATTAAGTTAAGCTACATTGTTAGGTTAGGTTATACATTTGGTTAGGTTAGGTTAGGTTATCTTATACGTTAGGTTAGATTAAGTTAAGCTACGTTAAGTTAAGTTATATTAGGTTAGGTTAGGTTAAGCTATGTTAAGTTAGGTTAGGTTAAGTTAATCTACGTTAGTTTTAGCTACATTAGGTTAGGTTAGGTTAGGTTAGGTTAAGCTACATTCGACAATACGGCAAGCCATAGAGCTTATCCACATCGCATATTAAAAACAACACAATGGAGATCTGTTCTTCAATAAGGCAAGCCATAAAGCTTACCCACAACACATATGCATTGTGGGCAAACTCTATGGCTTTTCGTATTGACAACAGCTCGCCAATTTGTGTTGGTTTTATGTCTTGCGAGTGGTTTTCAAGTCCTAAAATAGCTAAGCGGCCCTGAAAATAACACCATGGCGAGCCGTTTCGCAATACGGCAAGCCATAGAGCTTGCCCACAATGCACATGCGTTGTGGGCAAGCTATATGGCTTGACGTATTTCCAAACGGCTTGCCATTGTGTTTTCTATATGTCTGCAAGCGGTTTTCAAATCCAAAAATAGCTAAACGGTCCTAAAAACAACACAATGGTAAGCCTTTTGGCAATATGGCACTTGCTTACAATGCATATGCATTGTGGGCAAGCTTTATGGCTTGCCATATTGCCAAACGGTTTTCCATGGTGTTGTCTATATGTTTGCGAGCGGTTTTCAAGCGCTAAAATTGCCTTGTGTCCCTAAAAACAACACAATGGTGATCCGTTTGGAAATACGGAAAGCCATAAAGCTTACACACAAGGCATATGCATTGAGGGAAATCTCTATGGCTTTCCGTATTGCCAAAAACTTGTCATTGTGTTGTTTTTATGTCCACAAGCAGTTTTCAAGCCTTAAAATAGCTAAGCAGCCCGAAAAACAACACAATGGAGATCCGTTTGGCAAAACGGAAAGCCATAGAGCTTGCCCACAATGCATATGCATTGTGGGAAAGCTCTATGGATTTCCATATTACCAACAGTTGGCCATTGTGTTGTCTATATGTTTGCGAGTGATTTTCAAATGCTAAAATTGCCTCATGTCCCTAAAAACAACACAATGGCGATCCATTTGGCAATATGGCAAGCCATAAAGATTGCAAACAAGGCATATGCATTGTGGGCAAGCTCTATGGCTTTTCATATTGCCAACGGATTGCCATTGTGTTGTCTATATGTCTGCGAGCGGTTTTCAGGTCATAAAATCGCTTCGCAACTCTAAAAACAACACAATGGTGAGCCGTCTGCCAAATTGGCAAGCCATAGAGCTTGCCCACATCGCATATGCATTGTGGGCAAGCTTTATGGATTGTGGTTTTGCTAAACGCCTCACCATTGTGTTGTTTTTATGTTAGGTTAGGTTAAGTTAGGTTTAGGTTATAGGCTAGGTGAGATTATAGGTTAGGTTAGAGCTAGCGAGAAACTAATAGTCGAAAAAATACAAACGGACTTTGAAGATGACTCGTGTACTTCTAAAAACGCAAACGGACTTTGGTTAGGTTAGGTTATAGGTTAGATTTAGGCTATAAGTTAGGTTAGGTATAGGTTTTAGGCTAGGTTGGATTATAGGTTAGGCACAACGATTATAGGTTAGGTTAGAGCTGCGTCAAATTAATAGTAGAAAAAATGCAATCGGACTTTGAAGATGACTCGTGTACTTCTAAAAATGCAAACGGACTTTGGTTAGGTTAGGTTATAGGTTAGGTTTAGATTATACGTTAGGTTACATTAAGTTAGATTAGGTGTATGTTATAGGTTAGGTTAGAGCTAACGTCAAATTAATAGTAGAAAAAATGCAATCGGACTTCAAAAGTGCACATAGACTTCAAGAACCTTAATATATAGTCATTGATCAATAAAGACGAGATTATTACCCTCTGGTCCTAATCTCCGTGCACCTTTAGACCGAGGTGTTCGGGGATCAGGCCTGGCTAGAGAATGTGAGGTTGTTAGAGCTAGCAGAAAATAGTTGAAAAAACACGATCACACTTCAAAAGTACACACAGACTTCAAGAACTTTAATATATAATCATTGACTAATAAAGACGAGATTGTTACCCTGTGATCCTAATCTTTGTGCACCTCTAGACCGAGGTGTGTGGGAATCGGGCCTGGCTAGAGAATGTGAGGTTGTTAAAGCTTGTCATGTACTTAGTAGTGTGTAGTTATAACAACTAGAGTGTTTTAATTATTTGTTGCATCATTGGTAGATAAAATATGGACGATAGGGGTTGCATGTCCTTGTGCGCATTGCAAGCATCAAATATTTCAAAAACACATACACAATCACGATCTCTTTCTGATAGAGCAAGTACAAGACCTATGTTATCGATCTCATGGTCTAGAGATTGAAGGGCAAATTCCGCAAGTAGATATTGCTCCAACTTCATCCCAGAGAAGACGATTTTCAAATGAGTAGTCATCGACTGAATCCTCCCAAATGATACCTACAACGGCATTTCAAGAAGTAGAGATGGAGCAGGTGTTTCTAAAAATGCAAACGGACTTCGGTTAGGTTTGTCCATAGTACTCCATTCAATGTTGTCGCGTTCCTTGACATGGATTCCAACATAGAAGGCGACAACATTGAATGCAGTACTACGGACCAACCTCAGCCATCCCGTTCATATCGACGGCATGATAACAATGATGAAGAGGGTGAGATGATGCAAAGTCTTACACGCATGCCGCTCTACACTGGTGCAAAAATCTCAGTTCTCCGTACCGCGTTGGCAATGCTTAATTTTTAGTCTCTAGTTTGACACCTCAATCATAGAGCTTTTCAGGTAAACATATTTTATCCTAAGCATGGTAAAGTGCAAATTATAGTTCATATAAAATGATCAAAGGGCTGACTTGTTCTTGTAACGAGAGGTTGCTGAATGAGAAAATCTTGTCGGAAGGGAATCACATATATATGTAGGATTAGAGATGAAAAAGAAAACAACAAGAAATCAAGAAAACATCAATGTAGAACACATCTTACTTGACAAAGCCTTCGGCACCATTACTGATGAGAGAGAAGAAGAGTGGATAATTCCACTTTGATTGATACACCAAGTCCATGACCTTCTTTGATTAGAGTTGATCTTCCAAGGATAGCATGCAAGAATGGCTAGTCTTTCTCTAGGAGAAAGTGTAGGCTTAGGCGTATGTTAATGGCTAAGTACAGCTAAGCATTACTACACACTCCCTCATGAATTCCTCTCATCAATGGCTTGAATGCTTGATTTATTTTCAAGGAAGAAGAGGTCCCCTTTTATAGGTGAAGGGAACCCCCAAGGGTTTACACAAGAAGAGAAGAGCGAGTGTGAACAGAAATTGAAAACGTTGGAAATGAGCTGTCCCTGCATGATGTGGGCAGATTGGGATCGAGTATTTTGATCATATCTCTTGAACCGTGGCTCCAAATAAAAAAGTAAAAATATGGGCAAAAACTTCAGCTCAGTAGCTACGATTTTTGTTGCAAAATTGTTTTCCAATTCGGATTGGAACCTTGTGTTAAAAAATCATCAAAATATGGTCCATTTCTGGAAGCAAAAGTCTTCTTGTGGTCCCCTTAGCCTAGACTTTCATTTGATTCCAAAGGACACCTCATGCCATATGAAAACATGAAATTGCTCCTTGACAAAGATTTGTAATCATGCTTGCAATAATGCATTACAATAAGTGTATCTTTGAAATCATGCCACCTAGTGTCCCACTAGGATTTGAGTCCCTCCTCGTAGCTATTTAAAAAGAAATATAAGAAAAATATGAAAAAAAAATAAAAATATATATATTGGAGTTTACCGTAGTTATAGGATCTAGCTAAGGTGTGAGATGATAATGAGATAGTAGAAATAAAGAATCAATGCTTTTTGCCCCAAGTTAAAGAGACGGAGCTATTGACGCTTTTCCCATAGTATTTTTTTTAATGGTAAAGTAAGAATAGGTTACCCTTGAGATAAATAATAGGATGAGATAGAAGGCATGTTATTATACTTAAATATGCATATGTACATTATAGAAAATATAACTATGTATCTAAAAAGTTACAAGATAACTCTTGTAGGATGCGTTCCCACTATGTACGTGTCACAGCACGACAACGTGCGTCAGACATCAAAAGCAATTTTCCTTACTGCAACTTTATCTAGACAAATTTGTGTAGCTAAAAGACTTTAAATGCAATGAAACTTATTGCCTAGCATGAACAGAGTATTCTCAACACTCTTGTGTGCTCAAAAGTCATTTTGGATACTAAAAAAAACTTGCTCATAAGATAAACAACCTATTTTAGGTTAGTCAATTTCGGCACCCGAAGCACTCTATAGCTTCTTCTAGACATGCTCTATCTATTCCTAATGTTAAAACCCAATTTTGGTGCATGTATTGTGTGTAGGAACCAAAAAACCCTCGTAGATGGAACGACTAAAAACACACTTTCACCGCGAGAGACTTACGTTAAATGAAAGAGCTTTCACCTACGAACACGTTGGTATGCTTGCGATAGCAATGCAGCACGGTACGAGAGAGACACAAAGAGTTGAAGAAATAGTAGACTCACAATAAGCTTCTGGAGCGTACGCTCACTTGATTATCCAAAAACCCAGGTCAATAGTTACAAAATTTGGCTTTTATACCTTATCCAAGGTTCAAAGAATGGAGTCCTAGCTATTTGGGCTCAATAACAAGTCTTAAGAACTACATAAAATTTACAAAAACGGAAGCTCTTGGCACCTTTGAACTCATTGGCAATCGATAATGTTACAACCACTTTGTATTTTGTGTGATTTATTATTAATACAAAGGGGTTTAATACAATCAATCGGAATAAAACTAAGAGTGGTGTCCTTTAATGCTCTTTTTTTGGCTTTGTTAGCTGAGCAGCTAACATATTCCTTACTGCAATTTTATCCAAAAAAAAATTGTGTAGCTACGACGAGACTCCAAATGCAACGAAAATTATTGCCTAGCATGAGAAGAGTATCCTCAACACTCTCGTGTGCTCAAATGTCATTTTTGACACTAAAAAAAAATCACACATAAGATAAAGAGCCTGTTTTAGGTCAGTCAATTTCAACATCCAAAGAAATCTATAGCTTTCTCTAGACGTGCTCTATATATTCCTAAGGCCAAAACCCAGTTTTGGTGCGCTTATTGCGTGTAAGAAGAAAAAACAGATCGTAGATGGGCACGACTAAAAATACACTTTCATCCCAAGAAACTTACATTAAATGAAAGAGATTTCACCTGCAAACACGTTGGTATTCTCGAAATAACAATGCAGCACAATACAAGAGAGACACAAAGAGTGGAAGAAGCATTAGACTCATAGTAAGCTTCTACAGCATACACTCACTTCATTATCCAAAAACATAGGTCCAAAGTTACAAAAATTGGCTTTTATACCTTAGCCAAGGTTTAAAATGTGCAATGTCTGGGTAACCAAGACCTTTGATGCTCCCCAAATTATTGTATCTACAACCTAGAACCACTAACTGACCTATCATTTACAGCTTGGAACCCTCATTGAGCCCGTAACATGTTAGAATATCACAATGGATAAATATAAATCAGAAAATTGAATAGATGGCCAGTTTGGGAAAATGTGAAAAATGTGTAACTCTGATCTTCAATGCTTCTCCATATTTATCTTCAATGTGTATTCATAAGACTTCCATCATTAACAATTCCTATTAGCTGACGTTGGCTCAATGAACATCTAGTAGTATTCCATACAATCATGGAGGAAGGAGCCTATCATGGGTTTCACATTGATAATAGATTATATGAGATACCTTTGCTTCGTATACGAGATACCCTTGCTTCGCCCTCTTTTACTCCTCTAATTGAAACATGGACCTACTTGCTCTCTTACTTATTTTCTCGGATTTGTATTCCCTCAAAAATATTTCGAGAGAGATGGTAAGACTCGATACCACCATTGTCCCTTCACCTCCATCGACAACTCAAGAAACTGCAAAGTCTCCTTCACCAATTCACCAAGAACAAACACACAAAGAAATAACCGTGGAAAAGTATCAAGAGCCTGAACCAATGGATCAAGAAGAAACCATTGATAATAAGATGACACAAGAAATAGCTCAAGACAGCCAAGCAACGGTAGGGTTAGAAGTTGAAACACAAATTCTTGAAGAACGACCAAATGAATCAAAACAGACACAAGAAGTGGTTGAAGCTAGAAAAAGTACTTGGCCACCAATAGAGGAAACACTTCTAAGAAATAGCTAAAGATGAAGATGGAAAACAGAAAGAAGCTTCCACATCTTGAACAAAGGTCTTAGAAGAGATCCACAAATATACTGAATACGCATATCAAATATCAGAGAAGCTAAAGAGTGAAGTGTATTGTCAAAAAAATCAAATCTAGCTTGTAAAATTAATCAACAATTGATGGAAGGAAGAATACAAGTAGCAGATGCATTTCTAGAGGAATATAAGGCTCTCTATGACACATCAGAGGGAGAGACACGAAGGCTCCAAGAGGAAAACATGAAGCAACAAGAAGACCTCTCCAAAATGACAAAGCTAGTGGAGCAGCTGACAGCTCCAAGAGAAGGTCAAGAAAGGAAGATCAAAGAGATGGATTCTAATATTCTCAATATCAATGCACATGCACAATGGTTGCAAATGCAGCTTGACAGTACCAACATGCAATTTCAAGATTCTAATATTCTTGATACCAATGCACATGCACAGTGGTTGCAAATGCAACTCGACATTGCCAGCATGCAAGTAACACAAGCAAAATCCAGATTGAGATATCAAGTTGAGCTACTGGATAAGTTAAAAGAAAATTCCATAGTGCTTACTCTTCAAGGCTTTGACCTTCCCTACCAAGCAATGGAAAAGCAATGTAAAGATATTGAGACAATTGAAGCTAGAGCGGATGTAACAAAGAGAACTATCACTCACATTCATGAACAAAGAGGATGAATATCAGAAGAAAATAGCAAAGCTCCAAGCTGAGTTGGAAGTGGCAAAATGCAGCTTAAAGAGAAATTGCATGCTTTTGAAGAAGGGTCAACTAACCCAATAGCGTGAGAGATAGAATCTCTCCAACTCTTTTAGAGCATCAACCCAGCTAAAGCATCCACCTCTGTCCAACAAGAAGAAATGATAGATCCAGTGCCTAAAGGGACATTGAACAATTTCACTCTATCAAAGGAGAAAAAGACTTGAAGATTTAGATAGTTCAAGAAATGGCAGATATGCGCAAAGGAGCCACGGAATGGGATTATCCTACATTTTGCAAATGTAGCTCAACTCACATCTCAATAGATTATAGCTACTTGGCATCCACAGTCTCTACCATATCCACTAATCAAGTATGAAGTGCTCAAGGTCAAAGAGAGACTAGTAAAAAAAAAAGTTGTTGATGCCACGGATCCACACCCATCGTGGAGAAAGATCTGGCTCAAGAGGAACCCCATATATACCATTCTTTACACTCATGCTTCACTAGAGATCCATAGAGATCATACTTTCTACCTAATGCCTGAAGTCAGAAGCTGGGGAAGCCATCAGCAGATTCTCAAAAAACATCCGACTTGGCTAAACTACCTGAGGCTTACTCCACCCAAAGGTCAGCCGAATGAGGATTATATGCTAAAGACGCTTAGTGAGGCACTAAATCTTAAAGCGGATACCAGATTTGACATGCATTATGTTTATGAAAATTACCAAAACGATCCTCACATGCATCTAGACCTTTCATCATGTAGAACAAAGTGATGCACCATACATGGAATTTTTGGAGGGAAACCAAGGCTTATACTATGACCTATCTAGCCAGCCAAGTTATGATATTCTCTATGGAATCTTTGCCCTCGAGTCATGTTTCTGCCATCATACTATATAAAAACTTTTGAAGAAACATTCTAAAATAGCTTCTTTATGCTCCCGTATTTTTGGTACCATCGTGGAAAACCTATGAGCAAGATTTGTGGCTTATGCAGCCATGGAGCTCAACCACCCCATTGACATGCAATGTTTGACAGAGGCAGATAAGAAGCTGCACAATAATTACTATAAATCCCTTGAAGCTCTCAAGAAAAGACAAAAAGCACAAAAGTCAGACCATTACTCGGTTCCTTGGATGTGAACAGCCTAGCTAACAAAGATGCTTTACAAATTAGCCCATGATGATGTAATATTTTATTTTATTTTGCTCAATCTGGACATTGACACTCGCAAGTTTTTGTATTTTATTGATTTAGAAGAAAATTCATATGTAATTATGAGTTAGATCCGATGAGGCCATAAGATTCCAAATTGTAAAACTTAATGTTTATGCTGAGACAGAGTTGGCACAACTATTTATTGTTGACCTAAAACATTATGGCAAGGTATAAAAACCAACTTTTGTATTATTTTTGTAAGTTCGCTTTGGATAATGAAGCTACGTGCAATTATAGAGAACACTATGTATTCTCCCTCTTTCTTCTAAACCTCGTATCTCTCTCGCAAATTGTATGTTTGGAGTGTTGTTACTTCCATTGTGTTCGTAGGTGAAATCTCTACAGGACATTGTAAGTTTCTCACGATGAATCTATGTTTTTTTCGTGACTAACCTCCTTCAAAATTTGGTCATAACTCACATTTCATGTATCAAAACTGCATTGTATGCATAGAAGGGGTGTTGGAGCATCATTGCTAAGCTAGTAGATGCATTCGGGACAAAAAATAGTTACTTCTGCTATTAATTGTGATTTTGACCAATGGTCATAAGTGAAATTTGAGGACATGGGCATGTGACTTCAGATGTTTCCTATACTTTTCTATAAGTTTGGTTGCATTTGGACTTCATTTTCTTGGTGAAATGATGAGATTTGCTTGCAGTGTTGTAACTAGATTTTGTTGCCTTACATATCGTTGGGTGTTGTTTTGGGTAATTAAGAATTGAATGTTTTTTCCAAGAGACCGAAACAACCTCTTGTACCCTCCATGCACTAGTCAGATCAACTCTGTCCCATGGTATGACATTTATGTCTTGCTATCTCTACAATCAGATTGTTTGACTTGGCAAGCAAAGGGCCCAATAGGCTGTCAAAGGTCAAGCATCCTCCTCTGGAGAAGACCAATCTGAGATTGACATGGAGATACATATTCTTTACAATTCATGAATTTTGAAGAAACACTATCCATAGAAGCAAGTCTCCTTGAGCTTGTGGTCACACAAGAAGAAGACGGATCCTCTGCACCTATAACAAGCTTGCCTAGTGAAGAAGAAACCTTGCTTAAAAAGCAGGTAGAAGCCGCATCCTCTGTACCTATAATAAACTTGACTGCTGAGAAAGAACCTTGCTTAAAAACTAGTTATTAGACAAAACTGAGCAAGTCTAGAAGGAGGCCATGCAGTGGGCGGAAATGCTTCTTCACTCGATCAATGTCAACCTTCTAACAACAAAAAATATCAATGAAGAGAGGCATCAAGAGGCTCTCACTTACTTGATAATCAAGTTTGAAGTGGTAGAAATCAAAGAAAAAGGAGCTTACTGCTAACCCAACAATGGTACATATCGGCACCCAAGATATCTCATTCTCTATAGGAATGCACCAATAGAAATCAACCAAGATATGGTATAGTGCCTAGTCCCTAGGGTCCGTAGTTGGTAGCAACACTCCATCTTAAAGCAAAATTGGCCCACCTGGCTCAATTACCTAAGATTCCCACCACCACCAAATGGCACGCCAATCAAAGATTCTATGGTGGAGAATATCTCTTCTACAATAAAGCTTTTCCACGGGATCCTAGACTTGTCTTTCATTATGTTGGTCAAGATTTTGAAGATGCTTCTCACCTTTTTACAGACACTCCATTGATTTGAGTAGATAGATGCATTTGGTGCACCTAAAGTGTGTTGACCATAGAAGATGACACAAGAAGGGATGTGTATGCTAGTAGGTGCATGGTAGAGAGCCGAAGCAGATGTGAATATCCTGGGTACACAGATAGCACCAATTTTTTATGATTGAAGTGGTTTTATAGACCAAAAGGAATGTAGAAAGGGCATAATGGGGCGGCATGTGAAAAAGGATTACAAAGTTAGTTTCTGGCTTGGCATTGAAGAGAGGGATTTAAATGCTGAAGGAGACGGTCTAGATGGCTCATCAAACGGAGCCATGAGGTGAAAGATATGGTTGTTTGAAGTTGGAGATGATTGCAGATTCAAGACAAACCGGACAGATGATGGCAGGTGGTTAGAACTAGTTTGATGTGATGGAGGTGTAGAACTTGTTTTATGGAACCCATCAATTATTTTGGATTGGCAATTAAAGTTTGGGATGTTCTGAGTTGGTTCTGAGCTGGTTTGATCGCTTTGAAAGTTGTGCATGCAGATGTCTTCTCAAGCTCGATGAGGTTAAGTATGCATGGTATGGAGCTAGCAGAAAGTAATGGCATGTCAAATTTCATAATAACTAATATATAATTCTCCTAAATGAATTTCTCATGTTAAATTGATCATTTAACATGGGGAAGTACCAGGGGAGAAAAAGCTAGAATATTGGTAAGGCTGGCAGACCGGTCTCAGTAGGGATCCAAACGAGGGAAAGTAGGGATCCAAAGAGGGACCGTATACAAAAGAGCATTGTGCATCAATGGGCTTCAAAGACCTTAAGGTTCAGCCCATTAAGACTTCCAAAAATCTTAGGTTCCAAAAGTAAATGAAATGCTCAATGGTCAAACCTTAGGGAAATTTGGATGCTTATGGGAAGACTCAAAAGTCTTCCTACATCCCTATCAAGGACCACTTTTGTAGTGGATGAGAGAGAAACACACACACACACACACACACACACTCTTCCAAGCTCCCTTTACACAAAGGGCATAGTGAACACATGTCAGGTTCCTAGCCCAATTTCCCCCAATGTGCATTCAGATACTATTGGATGGCCATGGACGTGGACCAATGAGAATTAAGCTAGGGTAAATTTATTTTAATGCATTTAAAAACACTCGACAAAAGAACCAATAGAAATTAATCTTTCTAGAAGACTATTGGACAATCTCCAAAGGGGTCCAATGAGCATTCAGAAGCCCAATGGCTTGCCTAATTCCTATTGGCCAGAAGACTAAGAGGTCCAATGAGAGATTAACTAAATTATTCAAATACCTAAAGATCTCACAAAAGGGGAAAGGGGGACACATGTCACAAGGCTAACAATTATGATCCTAATTTATGATTGGCTAAGCTTTACAGGGGCCAATGGGATGCCAACATGAGGAAATAGCAAGAGGGGTCGACCAAGAGAGAGAGGGTGCTGATTTTTGCAAGGCCTTATCACACACACACACACTCACACAAGCTCATGTGTGAAGTAAAGAAGACTATCTCCTTCTCAAGATTTAATGGAAATCTCATCATCTACTCCAAGCTTGTGAGAAGGGAGGCCTACACCAACAACTCTTGGCTTCGTGATGCAAATCCAACCAAGAGCCAAGCTTCAATGCATGCTCATCTCCTCTACCATGCTAATTACTAAGCTATGCTAAGATTTTAAGAGTCATTGTGTGAGGAGAAATAATTTTTTCTTGTAAGAATACTCCTTCTTACTTTAGATCTACTCTCATACCCCGCTAGCTCTCACCATCTTCGAAGGTGCATGAGGTCTTGGGTTTGAGACCGTGAGGGAACTAATGTTGTGTTTTCAAGTGTAAGCTTGGTGCTTGAAGCTTCCATATTCATTGCACCAGCAAGTTATTGAAGGAACACAAAGTATTGTATTGTAAAATGTCTCCCTTGATGGGAAAACCTATAATACAAAGCCTTTTGGAGGGGGGCTGCTGGCTCCATGTAAATTTGGTCCTCAACTGTTGTCATTGGCCTAATTGCTCTCTCTTTTTGAAGTATTGTTCATGCCTATCTAACTAGGTGTTATGCTTTTGTTTCTCTCTCCATCCAAGAACTCTTGCTATGCTCATTAGGAATCTATTCTTAATGAAATGCTCACCATGTGTATGTTATTTTCCGCTACACACAAGTTACTAGAACATTAAATGTTACGTTGGTATCAGAGCCATTGGTTTCTATTTTCTTGCTCAAGAAAAGAGGTCCTCAAGCTAACTATAAATGGTTGGTATTATTAATTTCAATTGAGTAAGTAGAATAGGGATTTTTTAGCCTTGCAGTGTGCCTGTTTCATGGAGATAACGGGGCATCACCGCTAAGAGCTATGGTCTTATCCTACGCGGCTTGACTATGGATTAACCACTATTGAGCTATTAGAAGCTTGACAGGAGCTGGTGCGATTTTGGTGGTGAAAGACCCTCTCTTCTATTCCTTGCAATTAATGATATTTGAGCCACGGGTACAGGAGCTTGAGTGCTTTTCTAAAGGGTTAAGAGGCGTAGCAACTAGGGCTTGAAGTGACAAAGTCACTTAAAAATTTTACTCCTAAAATTTTTTAGAATGGCTGACAATAGTAAAGAGAGTGAAATTAATATTGATAGCTTTGACTTTTCTAATGAACTGGCTACTGATGATGCCCCTATGCTTGTTAATTACCTTGTTACTAACCTTCAACAAGCCATGGGAAATCCATCCCTCCAAGGTGAAGTGAAACGGTAGCTATGTACTCATGGGATTCTCCAAACTCCCCACCAAGTACCTAGGAAGCCTCCTTGTGAGACCTCTCTCCAATAAGGGAAGAAGAAGAGGATCCGTACAAAGAACTCAAAAATCTACTACTTGACGATACATATCCTTCCCAAAGGAGAACTCAAGTTCCAATGGTAGAGTGCCCACCTAAAGAACGAGAAATAAGTGAGTCTCTTGCCACCTCGGGGGAGATGGCACTGCAAAGATGATGGGAAAAATGCTTTCCATCACCCCCTAAACGGAGAAGACCATAGCATACTTGTCCACACCATAATTCAAAGAGGGATGAGAGAAAACAAGAGAAGAACAAGGCAAGAAAGAGGTCACCCTCTACTCCATCTTCTTCATCCTCTTCCTCTTCTGAAGAAAGTGATGGTGCAGACAAGGAGTAACAAGGGAAGAAAAAGGCGATAAAGAGGTCACCTTCTTCTCCATCATCCTCATACTCTTCCTATTTTGAAGAAAGTGATGGTGCAACTCTTGAACCACCTAAAAGAAGAGGCCATAGGAAATCCTATGCCATGTGGAAGAGGTCGTCCAAGCTCAAAAAAATCAAAGAGGGAGGAAAGATGTAACATTTAATGGCCTAGTAACTTGTGTGTAGCGGAAAATAGCATGCACATAGTGAGCATTTCATTAGAATAGATTCCTAATGAGAATAACAAGAGTGCTTGGGTGGAGAGAGCAACAAAAAGCATAACACCTAGTTAGATAGCATGAACAATACTTCAAAAGAGAGAGAAATTAAGCAATTGACAACAGTTGAGGACCGGATTTCCATGGAGCCGGTCCCGCATCCAAAAGGCTTTGTATTATAGTTTCTCCCATCAAGAGAGACATTTTACAATACAATTGTTTGTGCTCCTTCAATACTAGCTAGTGCAATGAATATGGAAACTTCATGCGCTAAGCAAAACACTTATCAAACACAACATCAATTCCCTCACGGTCTAAAACCCAAAACCTCACACACCTTCGAAGATGGTGAGAGCTAGCGGGGTATGAGAGTAGATTGAGAGGAAGAAGGAGTATTCTTACGAGAAAGATGTACATATCCTCACAAAATCACTCATATTAGCATTGGTTAGCTTAGTAATTAGCATGGTAGGGGAGATGAGCATGCATTGAATCTTGGCTCTTGGTTGGATTTGAATCACAAAGCCAAGAGTTGTTGATGTAGGCCTCCCTCCTCACAAGCTTGGAGTAGGTGGTAAGCTTTACATTAAAGCTTGAGAAGGAGAGAGAGTCTTATTTGCTTCACACGTGAGATTGTGTGAGTGTGTGTGTGATAATGCCTTGCAAAATTCAGACCCCTCTCTCTCTTGGTCGACCCCCCTTGCTAATTACTCATGCTACAGCCCTATTGGACCTCCCCAGCCTTAGCCAATGGAAATTAAGCAGCATAAGTGATAGTTTTTTGACATGTGTCCCACTTTCCCCTTTTGTGAGAGCTTTAGGTAATTATTTAATTCAATCTAACTCTCATTGGACCCCTTTGCCTCTTGGCCAATAGGAATCAGGCAAGCCATTGGGCTGTTGAATGCTCATTGGTCCCCTTGGGAGACTCTCCAATAGTCTTCTAGAGAGCTTAATTCCGATTGGTTCTTTTATTAAGTGTTTTTAAATTGATTAAATTGGATTTACTGTAGACTAATTCTCACTGGTCCACCTCCATGGCCATCCAATAGGATTTGAGTACACCTTGTGGGCATCTGGCCTAGGGAGTTGACATGTGTCCCTCTTTCCCCTTGTGTACAAATGAAGCTTGTGAGTGTGTGTGGGTGTTTCTCTCTCATCCCCTAATTTTTGGGCTTGCCCCCTCCTATGTAGGGCTTGAGAAAGCCTTTTTGGGACACACACAAAGCATCCAATTCCCCTAATGTTTGACCTTTGAGCACAACCTTTGAATTTTGGAACCTTAGCATTTTGGAAGTCTTAATGGGCTGAACCTTAGGGTCTTTTGATCCCATTGTTGCACATAGGTCTTTTGCAGATGGCCCCCCCATTTGGATCCCTATTTTCCCTCCTTTGGATCCCTACTATAGTGGCCGGTCTGCTAGCTTAACCAATATTCTAGCTTTTTCTCCCCTGGCACTTTCCCATATTAAATGATCAGTTTAACATAAAAAATTCATTTAGGAGAATTGGATATTTATTATTGTGACAAAAGAAAATCTCTTTCCTCACCTACGATGGCACATTTGGTGCTACAGACAAAGTCTTGGCCTTCATCCAATAATTCGATGCGGCGTCTGGAGATGAGGGCTTCACGGAGTCCTCTAAGCTACACCATGTAGCTATGAATTTTCAAAATTCTGCCAAGCAATGGTGGTCTAGCCTACAAGCAAACAGGGAAGCTCCACGAAGCTTTAAGAGCTTCCATCATGAAGCAGTTTTTGGCTACCGATGCCAAACAAAAAGTACTCACCGAATGGAGAATCTTGAAGCTCTCTCCCTACGAATCTATTCACAAGACCATATTAGGTATTTTGGTAAAAATCTCACATTATGGGAATCTCCAAATCGACTAAATTGATGTAATTTGGGAATTTTCCACGTAAAGTGGGAAAAGTTGAGGTGTGTGGTTAGTAAATAAAGTGAAAATCTTATAGGGTTGTGGTGTTGATAAACACCAAAAGTCAAGAGGATGTACAACACATGGATTTGAATAATAACTACGAATTACATAAAACAAAGGAAGATACAAAAAAGATTTTGTTTACAAAATGATTAGTATAGTCACAATAGAAGCTCCACATAATTCTACTCCACATTTGATACCATATCTAAACTTTGATCCAAGTGTGGTTGATGTGCACGAGTGAGGCCTTCTTTGGCTTTTAGAAGATGCCTTTCTGGAATCTTTATTCTAGAAAATGGTTCTTCTTTGTTGGGTCTCAAGGACCAAACAATTGCATCTACAGTTTCCCACACTTGTGGGTCCTTATAGTTGACAACCCAATAACCCTTCCAACAATTACTGTAAGCTTGAGTATCTAGCATCCTACTTTTTCTCGTGCAAGGTGCACAATATTGAATCAAGAGATTTCTGTAGTTTGGTGATGTAGTCTCATTATCAATGTCATATAAAGCCATTGCAAGCCACACTGGATAGATTTCTGTGTCACTCGGAACAAGCATAAGAAAGTCACCTTGGTGCACATCAGACATAGGGTCAAACTCTTCCCTTGGCCTATCTCGTTGAGGCCAACAAAAATGATCGTTCAACTCTTCAAGGCCTAGGAATCTTTCTGCTCCTTGTTGCAAATTCATTGTGGTGCGTTGTAGGTGAGAATATTCTTGAGTTTTTGGCCAAAACATTTCATACCGGACTCCCTCTGATATGATTGCTTTTCCAATCTCTTCAATTACCTTACTCCAATAATCTATCACGGGTCTATAATATCGCGGAATACTTGAACCATTCCCTAAATTTTTCCAAAATTTTATATAGTTCTTTAGCCCCAAAATGATCTCTTCGTGGGCCTTGACATACTCCGCCATTTGTACTAGAGGTGGATCTCCATGTGGTAACATTGGCTTGCCTTGTGTGTCTATTTTCCAAAGGCGAATACTTCCACTCCAACTTGATACACCTACATGTGCCTTATATTGCATCATTGGTGTCTCATCCTGCATAAAGAACCTGAACTGAAGTGTTTTGGAATGTCCAACATGTATGTCTTGTCCATCACAAAGATAGCCATCACAATATTGCTTGAAATCGGGGATCTTTGTGAGAAAAAATGGAGCTGGAGATGAAGATGAGCTGTTTCGTAATGTATCCATCAAATGTGGCAAAGTATAGGTTTGTGTAACTCTCAACTTCTCTGAAAACCTACTAAACATGGCGTCTATGTCCTCATGTGTATGCCCAACCATTAAAAATCCCAACTGGATGGTTTTGAAAACACCCCTTGCAACAAGCATTGACAAATAGGCAAATAAGTATCGATTTTGGTTTTCCCCTACAAAATTATCCAATTGTAGCAATAAGTTCTCTGGCAACCTGCAAAATGTTGACCCCAATTCCTCTTCTGCAATTTCTAACAACTGCACAATGGGTTCTTTTCCATCACTCAAGTTATGGTAGTCCAAATCATCCCTTGAGTTCAAAGCATGTAGTAGTGAAATATTGCTCCTTGGAAGTCCATTTGTTACTAGATCACCAAGAGGATGCTTATCTATCCTCTCTAGGTTATGTAAACAATTAGAAATTGAGCCAATTATAAGATTTGGATCAGCTGGCCACAAACCATTCAAGTCAAAGTGTTTGTAATGACCTTCTCCATGTCCATGAGTGATCATACCAATCAATGCCACCTATAGATTATATCCTGAATCCACACCCTTAGGAACAATGTGTAATCTAGGAATGGAAGTCTTCTTTTGATCCATCTTATCATGGATTATGCATACATATTTTTGTGGTTGAGTTTTTGAATACGTGCGCCATGCATAATATAGGCTTCTGTAACTCTTTTTTTGTGCCATGTGAACTTCTCTCTCCCTCAAGAGAAGAGCTCTCTCTTCAAGAGAAGGTTTAGCTTCTAACCTTTCCTTGATTGAGCTACAAATATTGCACTTAGAGAACTCACTTGTCTTTGTTAAAGTGACATGTGGGTACTCTTTGTTCCAAATTTTACCAAAAGAAGATTGGGATAGCTTCTTCTCATAGCCCATTTGGTCAAGTGTCGTGTTTATTTCACATAAAATATCCACTTGTTTGTATGTTGATGGAATCACCAATTGAGTCTCTCTTGAGCCATCTAGCAGTGTTCTACTTCTATGTGGAATCTTCTCAGAGTTGTTTTCCACAAACTCATTTAGTAGTGCTCTTGCTAAACTAGTATGTGGAAGTCCCCTTCTCAATGTACATGTGTTCCCATGTACATATTTGCGCACACCATTTTCAAAGTTCTCCTTGTATCGATAAAATGATGTCTATGGTATTCCATGTAGCTCATACCATGCTCTACAACAAACAATAGAGCCATTTAGCCTGAATTGGTATCATGACTTCTCATCTTTTTGATAACATATAGAAATAACATCATAAACATAATTAGAGCGTGATTTTTGAGACTCTCCCCAAAATTGTTGTCGTAACCTTGTCACCATATCATGATCTGCAAACTGGCAACATTTTTGTGCACAACAATCAGTGCATGATACCCTTTGAATTGATTTGTTTGAAAGGTAAAAAGTGGAAGCTGGTGCTGCTTTTGATTTTTGAGTCCTATTCATGAAGGTGTATCGTCTCTTCCTTGAAAACTGGACAACATTACTCCCATCAAGTTTTTTTCCAACATTGTCATCGTTGGATACATCCTCATATGTAGCATGCATGCCATCAACAGGAACAAAGCGTTGTAATGGGCTCCCATTCAACATTGTTGTTTGCTTGATGGGCCACTTTAGCAAAGTGATGCTACCCACTTCAACCACATCATCAATGCTTGCATTTTCTCTTTCAATACCCACACCCACACAATCATGACCAAGTTCCTGAAAGTTGACATAATCATGTGGAAATACATATAAGATGGTCCCTTCATTCATGGTTTGCATCATTGTGTCATCTTTTAAAAGGACCCTATGATTTCTCCAAGACTCTCGAATCACTGCTTCAAATTCTGGGCTTGTCATAGGTATTGTATCTGTAACTAGAGGATCAGAATGATCATGTTCTTCATCACCATTGTAGCTTTCCTATGGATCAATTAAGTTCCCATTTAATACAAAATATTGCAAAAGAAGCTTTGACCATCGAACAACACTCCATAATGAGCCTTGGAGAGATGAAGTATCCATTGTAGGAAAAGGTAGGACCACATCCTTCAAGCATTCCTCCACTAGTATGGAGACATTTCCTTGTCCTATCTTTGTACCACCACAAGTGGAATCTGGATCTGTTCTACACACACAACCAATACCAACAATTTCATTGTCAAGTATCATATGTACTTTCTCCCTAGACTCGAAGTCCATCCTGTAAGTGAAAAAGATTACATTGTTGAATCCATAGTTATAGAAAAATACTCTTCAAACAAAAAAATCATGCTACAACATGAAAAAGGTTTGCATAGGTTGGACAAGCGGTGAACCTTGAGACCAAATCATCCTTGCTATATTAATGGAAGCAAGGTTGGAAATTATGGTGGATCTTGAAACCAAAGCATCCTCGCTATATTAGAGCATAGGTTGGACAAGTGGTGGACCTAGTTGTAATACTCACTGCCACCTATCAACTACTATAGGACTATGATTTCCAATGTCCATTATCCCTTGAGTTTTGCAAGGTTGAACACGTGGTGGACCTTGAAACAAGAATCCCCTTTCTATATCAGAGCATAGCTTGGACAAGTGGTGGACCTAGTTATAATGCCCAATATCCAAGGTGAAATACCTTAGGACCTTGCTACCTTGCTTGCCAATGTTTACGTAGCCCCTCATTTCTTTAATGGAAGCAAGGTTGGACAAGTGGTGGACCTTGAAACCAAAGCCTCTTTGCTATATGAGAGCATAGGTTGGACCTAGTTGTAATACCCACTGCCACCTATCAACTACTATAGGACTATGCTTTCCAATGTCCAAGTATCCCTTGAGTCTTGCAAGGTTGAACACGTGGTGGATTATTGAAACCAAAATCCCCTTTCTATATCAGAGTATATCTTGGACAAGTGGTGGACTTAGTTATAATGCCCCTCCTTTCTTTAATGGAAGAAAGGTTGGAAAAGTGGTGAATCTTGAAACCCAAACCCTTTGGCTATATATAGAGGATAGCTTGGACAAGTGGTGGGCTTAGTTGTAGTATCCAATGTCCAAGGTCCAAGGTGAACTATGTAAAGAACTTACTTCCAAAAAAAAAGTCGTACAAGTGGTTCTCCTTGAAACCAAAACCTCCTTAGTGTATTAGAACATAGCTTGGAGAAGTGGTGGACCTAGTTGTAATGGTGAATGTCCAAAGCAAACTATTATAGGACCTTGCTTCCCAAATCAAGTTTGGACAAGTGGTGGATCTTGAAACCAAAACCCCCTTACTCTATTAGAGCATAGCTTAGATAAGTGGTGGACCTAGCTGTCATGGAAAATGTTCAATGTGAACTGCTACGAGACCTTGCTATTAAATGTCTAAGTAGAGCTAGCTTCTTTAATGGAATCAATGTTGGGAAAGTGGTGCATCTTGAAACCAAAAGCCCTTTATTGTATTAGAGCATAGCTTGGACAAGTGAGGGACCTAGTTTTAATGTGTGATGTCCAAAGAAAAGTATTACAAGACCTTGCTTTCCAATATTTGAATTGGTCAAGTGGTTAAAACTAAGTATAAAACTTTGAGGATTTTCTTCTCGAATTGCCAAAAAGCTAGTTTTAGACACCCCTAAATGAAAATGGTTTAGGGTGGCCTTAAACAACGTTTTTCCAAAGACTTGAACAAAAGGGTTGCCGAAGAGTAATGAAAATTTATTATGGATTGAAGTGCCTGAGTATGTGAAAACAAGCCTAGGTTTTCCACGAGGCAAAAGGTGACAAAAAACAAGTGTTGTCTCTTATGACATAATAAGAACATTGGAAACTTAGGATTGACCATGTGGCCTAAACTTTGGCAAGTGAAGTGGTGGCCAAGTTTTGTGGCACAGTGTGCACTTGGTCCTATATGTGTTGACGAGTTGGCTAAATCTAGGACCATAAGGCCAAACCTTTGGCACCTTAAATATAGTATGGGACATAATCTAGAACTGCTATAGTAAACTAGTAGTATAGTTAATATGTTAATATTTGTATTATATTTAAGTATATGCTAAATATAGTTTATGTTCAAAATTTCACTAATGAAGAATGTTCCCATTTAGCACTCCAGATGCGGGGTCTTAGGGCAATGCCACAATGGGGTGCATCTGACGAGGCAGCGGTTCCACGTGAGGTTTGGGGGTAGCGTTCTTGATGGGGATGTGGAATATAGCGCTTTCGATAGCGGGGCTTGGGAGGCTGATTTTGGGATATTGTTCCGGGCGGGGTCTTGGGGCAGCGCCCCGGGCGGGGTCAAGGGCCGTGTGAATTAGTTAATGTTTTATATTGCTTTTGTTTTTTTTAATCCTATGATAAAACATGGACTTGTAGCATACGTGGCATTCTAATAAACCCTATCAAGATTAGGCACACAGAGAGCGCACGAGAAACGCACATAGAGAAAGTAGGCGAGCAGCAAACACACAGAAAACGCACACGGATCGCACACAGTTGGAGTATACGCGCGCGTAGAGGAGCAAACCCGGCATCGTACACAATGCATAGGTGGAGCGTATAGGATTGACAGTTCGCGCACAAGATAAAGAAACAGCATCGTACGCAACGCTTTCCAGAAGGGCAGGATCGGGCATAGCTTCTTCTCAGGAGACATTGCACACCTCGCGAATAGAGAAAAAATAGGCATTTCTCTCTCTCTCACTCTCTGTCTTTCTCCATGTAGAGAAGATGGTTCTCTGTAACTCTTTCTTGCACACACACTCTCTCGTCAAAAGACAAAGATACATAGTTTAAAAGTATTCGCGCACACATACACATATTCCCACACATCGTCTTCCTCTCTTCCACATACATAACCACAGTAAAATCTGTTATCTTGTTGTCTCTCTCTTGAAAATACATGCACATATTCCCACACATCGTCTTCCTCTCTTCCACATACATAACCACAATGAAATCTGTTATCTTGTTGTCTCTCTCTTGAAAATACGTGCACATATTCCCATACATCGTCTTCCTCTCTTCCACATACATAAACACAGTGAAATCTATTATCTTTCTCTCTCTCCTCTCTCTAGAAAACAAGTATTTCTCTCTCTCTCTCTATCTCTATCTATCTATCTCTGTATCTTGCTATCTCTCTCTTGAAAATACATGCTCATGTATGTGTACGTCTGTGTTATCTATGTGTATGTATGTATATTTGTGTTATTTCATTGTAATACTCATACATAATGCAGATACACAATTACAGTTAATTACGATATGCACACATAGTATATATACATACATAAATATCACAAATAACTAACACATTGTAATACTAATAAACTTGAATGGAAGACTTACTTGCGTGATCTGTTAAAGTCGATTCTTGTAGCGAGTTCTGGATGTATGCTGAGCTAATTTTCCTCTAATCCAGTTGTAGATATGATTGTAACTTTTGTTTCTCAACAAAAGTAGTGTTATTTAGTGATACACCTAATGGACATAAATGGTTGAAACTAGGACATGTAGACCAAAACAGAAGTATTTCTTTGGATGAATATATACACTTTTTGGTGACCCTTACCACAAGTGGTGGACCTTGAGACCAGTGGACTATAAGGACCTCCAAACAATACCTTGTACACTCAATCCTTCTTGGTATCTAGGTTGGACATGTGGTGGACCTTGTTCAAATTCTCTAACCACTCTCTCTAACATGGTGACATAATTTAGGTGTGATAAATTCATATCTATGCAAACTAATATCAATTTAGGCTTGTTAATTTAAATTTGTTTGAATTTATGTACAATATAATGATTTGAGGTTTGCATATTTGAATTTAGGTGGGATAATGATATCTTTTTGCGGTAAACTTGAATTTAAAATCAATTTCGCGTGGAATATTTTAAATTTAAGTGGTAAAATTTAAATTTTATAAAAAAGTTTGAATTTTAAAATTTGGGCGGGATATTTTAAAGGTTAGGCGGGATATTTAAAATTTGGGAGGGATATTTTAAATTTAGGCGATAAGATTTTGAATTTTAAATTTAGGCGGGAAGGTTTTGAATTTATAGCGAGATCTCCCTTACATAAGAGAGTATAGGTTGTACAAGTAATGGACCCTAAAGCCAGAGCATCCATGCTACTGGACATGATAGGTAGGGAATCTAGCTGAATATTGTATGTATAATATATATGTAATAGATCTAGCTTGGACAAGTGGTGGACCTTAACACCCAAACCTTCTTAATATAACCACATAGAGTGGAAAACTGGTGAATCTTGAGACCAAACCACTCATGCTACTGAAGATAATAGGTTGGACAAGTGGTGGACCTTGAATGTAAACCCCCCATGTACGAAATATCGTGGGTTTAAGGTATTTCAATGGAGCCTAGCATATTGGAGACATGGTGCAGCTTGCTTCTCTTCATGTTTCAATGAAGCCTATCTTGGACAAATGGTGGAGCATCCTTCTCTCCATGTTTCAATGGAGCCTAGCTTGGACAAGTGGTGGACCTTTGCTTCTCTCTATGTTTCAATAGAGTTAGCTTGGACAAGTGGTGGACCTTGGAACCAAACCCCCATGTAAAACCTATCATGGTCAACTCCAATTAGTGGTGAGAAAGAATAACCTTTAAGATATAGCCTTATAGGTTGGACAAGTGGTGGACCTTAACACCCAGATAATCTTAATATAATGACATAGAGTGGAAAAGTGGTGAATCTTGAGACCAAACCACTCATGCTACTAGCGATAATAACTTGGAAAAGTGGTGGACCTTGAAAGTAAACCCCCCATATACGAAATATCGTGGATTTAAGGTATTTCGATGGAGCCTAGCATCTTGGAGACATGGTGAAGCTTGCTTCTCTTCATGTTTCAATGGAGCCTATCTTCGACAAATGGTGAAGCATCCTTCTCTCTATGTTTCAATGGACCCTAGCTTGGACAAGTGGTGGACCTTTGCTTCTCTCTATGTTTCAATAGAGTTATCTTGAACAAGTGGTGGACGTTGGAACCAGACCCCCTCGTAAAACCTATCATGGTCACTCCAAGTGGTAAGAAAGAATAACCTTTAAGATATAGCCTTATAGGTTGGACAAGTGGTGGACCTTAACACCCAGATATTCTTAATATAATGACATAGAGTGGAAAAGTGGTGAATCTTGAGACAAAACCACTCATGATACTAGAGATAATAGCTTGGACAAGTGGTGAACCTTGAAAGCAAACCCCCCGTGTATGAAATATCGTGGGTTTCAAGTATTTTGATGTGGATGTCGTGCTGTGACATGTACATAGTGGGAACACATGCTACAAGAGTTATCTTGTAACTTTTTAGATACATAATTATATTTCCTATAATGTACATATGCATATGTAAGTATAAAAATAAGCTTTCTATCTCATCTTATTATTTATCTCAAGGGTAATGTATTCTTACTTTACCATCAAAAAATACTATGGGAAAAGTGTCAATAGCTCCACCTCTTTAACTTGGGGCAAAAAGCATTGATTCTTTCTTTCTACCATCTCATTATTATCTCACACCCTATTTAGATCCTATGTCTAGAGTAATTTCCAATCTATATATATTCTATGTATTTTTCATATTTTTCTTATATTTCTTTTTAAATAGCTACTAGGAGGGAATCAAATCCTAGTGGGACACTAGGTGGCATGATTTCAAAGATACACTTATTTTAATGCATTATTGCAAGCACGATTACAAAACTTTGTCAAGGAGCAATGTCATGCTTTCATATGGCATGAGGTGTCCTTTGGAATCAAATGAAAGTCTAGGCTAAGGGGACCACATGAAGACTTTTGCTGCCAGAAATGGACCCTATTTTGATGAATTTTTTACACAAGGTTACAATCCGAATTGGAAAATGATTTCAAAATGAAAATTGTAGCTAATGAGCTGAAGTTTCTGCCCATATTTTTACTTTTTTATTTGGAGCTACGGTTGAGGAGATATGATCAAAATACTGGACCCCAGTCTACCCACATCATGCAGGGACAGCTCATTTCCAGCTTTTCCAATTCCTGTTCACACTGGCTCCTCTCTTCTTGTGTAAACCCTTGTGGGTTCCCTTCACCTATAAAAGGGTACCTCTTCTTCCTTGGAAGGAACTCAAGCATTCAAGTCATTGATGAGAGGAATTCTCGAGGGAGTGAGTAGTAATGCCTAATTGTACTTAGCCATTAACATAAGCCCAAGCCTACACTTTCTCTTAGAGGGAGACTAGCCATTCTTGCAACAAGCTAACCTTGGAAGATCAACTCTAATCAAAGAAGGTCTTACACTTGGTGTATCAATCAAAGTGGAATTCTCCACTCTTCTTCTCTCTCCCATCAATAATGGTGCCGAAGGGTTTCAAGTAAGATGTGTTCTACATTGATGTTTTCTTGATTTCTTGTTGTTTTCATTTTCATCTCTAATCCAACATATATATATGTATCTAATCTCATCTCCTTAACCAAACCTATCTCTCTCATTCTTAGTAATTCATCCTCTCTAGGTTCTCTTTGCTACAGATACATCTCTCCCCGCAGTATCCTTATTGCCTACGGGCAAGAATAGGGCTTGGGAGGGAAACTTCTCATCTCTTCACTTCTCTCATATCTACATTTTTCTCATATCTACATTTCTCACATACTATCCTAGATGAATAACCCACATGATGATCATTTCTATCGCTTTCACTCTGTACGATCTATTAGAATAAACGTATGGATTAGCCGTAAAATACACTTTCAACAACGTATAGTGTTTCTCTTCGGCCCTGAAAGGCTCAATGAAATACTTCTATCACCGGATCCCATCATACTACCTCTCATAGACTATAACTTTTCTTTTGACGTAAGCATAGTTATCTAGCTATGAACCAAGAGGATTTGTACACACAATTAATCTCAATCACTAGACAAAATATATATATTATGGTAAGCACAAAACTACAATTTCAAAGAACAATTCGTAGCCTATTTGGTCAGCCAAGATTGAATGCCATTAACTCATCCATTAACCCTTTCATATTACCCATGATACGATATGACCATAGCCTTGATGTTTTCATCTTCGTATTGTTTTGACATTCTCTTTTGCGTTCTTTCTTTGTGTGTGTGAGTGCAAGAGAGAAAGAGTGAGTCTTCTTTGATTGAACTTCTTTCCAAACCCTAGTCTTCATGGCATCTATGGTTTAAATCCTTCATATAGTTTTTGTTGAGTTCTCTCACAAACTCTCACAGCCATAAGCCCGGTGTTTCCTGGCAAGACCGCAAATTTCTCGACATATTTTTGGTGAACCCGACGCGAATGTGCTAGGGTGAGAGTTTGTGGGTAACCATGGGTGATCATGTTGAGCAACAGGGTATGCATTTTGACCCAGCAACAATGCAAATGTTTCAAGCATTTGCAATGTTCATGCAACAACAACATGCTACTGAAAGAAGGGAGATTTCAGCAACGAAGGCCATACAAGCGGTCGTCAACAGAATGGATGAGTTCAATGGCAAAGATGTAACCAAGTACTTACGCGAGTATGTGAAGGAGATGGAGCTGCATCGCGTGTCAGAAGGTGAGATGATTCAAAGATTTGAGCTAGTTGTTGCTCCAGAAATTAGGGAGCATGTTAGGGCAATTAAAGATGGGCATGGGAGAAATTGGGAAGAACTCAAAGTAGCTTTAAAGGAGGAATATTTCATGGAGGACTCTGAGAGAGTGACCAAAAGGACATTCTTAGAATGGGTAGTCAAGCCAAAGCAAGGACTATCAATAACAGAGCTACTTAGGGAATTTGAGCGGCGCTATGCACAACTCACTAGGACAGAAAGGGCCACACTAGATGCAGAGAAGACAGATCTTTTCTTACAAGCTGTAGGTAAAGAGTTTCAAGAGAATTTGGAGCTTCTTCTTGAAGATAAAGATGCTGAGCAAGGACTAAAGACCGACTGGAATGAGGTTGAAGGTGCTGTCTCACTGCTTGCCAAACGACAAAGAAGAAGGGACAAGATGGTAGTAAACACTACAAGTCCTTCCACCTCAACTTCTGACAAAATGGTAAAGCCTACTTTTATCGCTCCTAAGTTTGATGAGTCCATGCTAGATGAGCTTGTGAAGGGAATGCGTGACTTGAAGGTGAAGTTTGCAAAGCTTGAAGAAAAAGGCCAACCATCAAGGCCACTTCCTAGGCAAAGACAACAGCCCAAAGAAGGGTTTGTTAATAGATGTATTTGGTGTGATAGTACAAACCATGTAAGAAGGGATTGTGATGATTTTAGTGATGCTTTGTCAAAAGATGTTGTCTTTTTTAAGGATGGTAAAATCCACTTAAGAGAGACAGGTCTACCCTTGAGAACTAACTTTGGGAAGGGGGGAATGCAAACCTTAGTTGAAGATATGGCAACCAAGCATGCCACCTCTTCAGTTGAGGCAGCTACTTATGGAGTAAAAATTGAACATTTTTGTGATGAAGAGGTGAGTGACCATCATGGTCAAATTTGGCCAAATGTCATGCAATTAGCTAAAAAGGGAAAGATTACAAAAGAGATTCTACATGAAGCAGGTGATTGCATACGTCTAGAAACAGGATGGAATGATCCAGTGGACTCATTGTCAGTGCATGCCTACATTACAAAATGCCAACAAAATGAGGCAATTGTAGAAGAGAAGCGCAGACGTGAGAATGCTGATGAAGGACCATCAAAAAGAGCTTCTAGAAGTGGGGGAAGAAGCGACTCAATGCCTTCTCAAACACCCTCAACACAAGGAGCATCTCCACCTGAAGTACTCATGGAGGAGTCTACAACGGGAAAGAAGAAAGAGCCAACGAAAGGTAAGACAAAAGGCCCAACTTATAAACTACAATCTGATATTGAGGTTGCTACAGATTTAAAGAAAGTCTTGGAGGAAAGGATCTTGAATAGCAAGATTGAGTTTACTCTGGGAGAAGTTCTTGGCATTGCAAAGCGTGAATTCCATGAGGAGATCATTGACATCATCAAGAGAAAGAGGCAAACCCTTGCTGAAGTTTCTCGTCCACAAGTTGAAGGGGAAACCTCAAAGACACAAGGGATGCAACTGCAAAATAAGGAGAATGATGGAGCTGTGGCAGGATGCTACCAATCTAGTGGGAGAGTGAAGCAAGTGTATTTCTCAAATGATGATGAAGAAGTTGAAGATATTCCTAGGAGTTACTATTCACGAAGTCATTGGGCAAGGGCTACTACAGAAACTTTGGTCAAGGTAGGTGATCTTGAAGAGCCATTTGTTGCCTTGATTGACCATGGTTCAGAAATAAACATAATGTCAAAGAGTCTCTACAACAAGTGCAAATGGCCGATGGACACAGATCATGGCTGGATGGTAAAAGTGGCAAACAATTCATCCGGTGAATTGTATGCAGCATGTCCAGGTGTGAAGGTAACAATAGGTGATGTAAAGATTGACCAAAACTTCTTTGTACAGGATACATCTTCATATCATCTCATCCTTGGACAGCCCTACATTGTGGGAGTTCGAATGGAAACAAAGGTAATGGACGATGGTTCAGCATATGCTAGGATACGTAGCAAAGATGGTAAACGTGCTGTCCAATTTCTCACAGTTTGTGTAAACCATGAAAGAAATCGTGACAACCTCAGAGAACATCCTCTACCAAAGGTGAGCAAAGAGTTTCATGATCATAGAGAAATGATGGGTTTTGGCCAAGTACCATTGTAAAGCGGGATTGCAGTGGTACAAAAAGAAAAAGGGTCTCGCCTGATCCAAAAATAGGTGAAGCATTTTCAACGAGCTCCATGGTAACAAAGAATGGATCAGTATGTTTTACAAAACTTGAAGATTTGAAGAGATGTGAGAAGCAATATGTGCATAATGTACAAATAGGCATGAAAATGAGTGGGTTGCTAGAGCCTACTGAAAATGTTTTGGGTTTGTGTGAACAAGTTTCTTTTGTAGATACTATGGGTGAGCTTGATGCTATAATGAGGTCTAGTTTGCATCTTGAAAATGAAGTTGTGGAAGTTTGCTCTATGGAAATGTATCAAGTAATAGAAGCCTTTAAAGAAAGCCAAACAGTAGGCCCAGAAGTCCATGTTGAAACTAAATACAAGAGTGTAGCAAAGAAGGTGAAACCAGTAGCTTCACCCTTACCACCCAACAACAGGGAAAAGATTGAACAGGCTTCTTTACAACCAAGTTTGCGGAATCCTAAAAAGATCGGGCATACCTTCACAAAGGAGTCTTTTCAAGAGTTGCAGATTGGTTGCGAGGAGTTTCTAACACAGGAGGAGACAAAGTGCTTCAAAGAAATTCTTTCAAAGCATGGTAAGGCTTTTGCATTTGAGCCACATGAGATAGGATGTGTTGATCCTTATATTGTAGCTCCTATGGTAATTTTCACAATACCTCATGTGCCTTGGAATCTGCGGCCTATTCCGGTTCCAAAGGCTCATTTGCCAAAGTTAGTAGAGCTACTGAATGAGAAAATCAAAATTTGAATCTTGGAGCCTTCTTGTGCTCCATACTCAAACAGGTGGTTCACAGTTCCAAAGAAGAATGGTTCTCTACGCTTCATCCAAGATATGCAACCAGTGAACAAGGTGACAATTAGAAATGTAGGTACAGGTCCAATTGTGGATGAATTTGCAGAGGCGTTTGCAGGGAGAGCAATCTACTCAATGGGGGATTTCTACTCAGGGTATGATCAATTTCAGCTTGCAATCGAAAGCAGAGACTTGACAACCATGAGGACACCTTTGGGTTTGGTAAGGATGTGTACCTTGCCACAGGGAGCAACCAACTCGGTTGCACATATGATGAATGGGATGAATAAGGTCTTACGTGACTTTATTCCTCACATCACAATGCCTTTCATTGATGATTTGCCTATCAAAGGATGTGAAGAAAGTGACAAAGATGAAGCTTTGGATCTCAAGGGATGTCGCAGGTTTGTGGTAAATCACATAAATGATTGTGATAAAATTTTGTCTAGGTTGGAAGAAGTGAATCTTACATTGTCAGGGAAAAAGTCTATGTTTGGTGTCAATGAAGTGCTCATTATGGGGCACATGTGCGGGCCATATGGTAGGAAACCTTGTCCATCAAAGGTAGATGCCATCCAAAGAATGAAAGAAACATGCACTAGCATCACTGAGGTTAGAAGGTTTCTGGGAGCATGTGTCTTCTATGTTATTTGGATTCCACATTATGCACATGTAGCTGATCCTCTTTATCAGCTGCTTAGAAAGAATCAAAAGTTTAAATGGACAGAAGCACATGTAAAATCCATGAAAAAGCTAAAGGAGTTACTCTAGTCAGCAACGACTTTGAGAAAGGTAGACTATGAGTGTCAAAGGCCAGTGATTGTGACAGTAGATACCAGTCCTACAGGGATTGGATGGGCAATAGGGCAAGATGACAAAGAAGGACACAGGTATGTGGTAAGATTTGGAGCAAAGGTACTAAGTGCTCGCCAAAGAAACTATCCACAGATAAAGAGAGAGTTATGGGGTATGTTTACAGCCTTGAAAAGTGGAAAAGAGTACCTAATTGGTGCATGTGTGGTTGTAGAAACAGATTGTCTACCACTTCTTGGGATGATTACAAGCTGCTCAACACCAGACATTGTTATGCTGCGGTGGATTGCCTACATTAAGTCCTTAAATCCCAAGTTTAAGCACATTGCAGGTAAAGACAATACAGTGGCAGATATGCTATCAAGGGCAAGGTATGAAGATGAGTCACAAATGATTGATGAGGGAGATGATGTAGGCACAAAATTCTATTCTATCTCTCATGTCAAAGGTAACAATGTCTGCATGACTAATTCACTTGAATTGTTCTTGAAAGATCTTTATGAAGGTGATTGGCTTTCTATTGGAAGGTACTTGAGTACTCTAACAAAACAGGATGATTGGTCTGAACAAGAATTCAAGAGGATACGCAGGAAAGCATATGGGTACTTTTTAAGGGATGGTTACTTGAGGAAGCATCCTAAGCAAAAGGGTGCTACACCACAACGGGTTATATGTAAAAAAGAGACTCAAGTAAAGCTCATGCAAGAGTTTCATGAGAGTCTATGGCTGGACACAGGGGTGTGTGGGCAACCTTCTCCAAGTTGAAAGAAAAATACTGGTGGAAGGGTATGTATAAAGATGTATCTCAGTTTGTAGAGTCATGTGTAACTTGTCAAATGTATTCAAATGTTCGACATCGTGATGGATTGCACCCTACATATCCACTAGCCATGCACTGTAAATGGGTTGTGGATCTAGTCACGATGCCTTTAGGACTCTGGCAGATGAGGTACTTGGTTCTTGCACGAGAGGACCTAACTAATCAGGTTGAAGGAAGAGCATTAAGAGCTAAAACCACAGAAGCTGTGTGCAAATTCCTTCTTGATGAGGTGATTTGCCGTTATGGTTGTGTGGAAAAGATCACTGCAGACAGAGGTGAACTGGATGCCGAAGAAGCAAGGGAGTTCTTTTCTAGATTAGGAATCAAGCTTTCTCTTACTACAGCTTACAACCCTGAAGGCAATGGAAAGAGTGAAAGAGGGCACCCTCCTATCATCAAAGCTTTGGCCAAGGCTTGCGAAGGAAGAGTTGGTGAGTGGCCAAAACTGTTACCATACGCTTTATGGGCTGATCGTACAACACATAGCTCAGTAACTGGCTACATGCCTGCGGAGCTAATGCATGGTCAAAAGCCAGTGATGCCGATTGAGGATACAATTCCGACATGGAATGTACTACCTTGGCAAGAGGGGCTTAGTAGGGAAGATCTCCTTGCATTGCGCATAAGGCAACTAGAGAGAAGACCTGGAGACATTGAGGCTTCAAAAGAACGACTCAAAAATGCAAGATTGAAAAACAAGGACTACTTTGATAAGCGACATCGGCTCAGGAGCAAAGCAATTGACAAAGGTGACTGGGTTTTAGTGTATGATAGTAGCCTTGATAACCAACACACAGTCATGCGTAAGTTTTCAAAAAGATGGTTTGGACCATATGTTGTAAAACATGTGCATGAAAATGCTACTTACAGCTTGTCTGAACTAGATGGCACAGAAGTAAAGATTCCCATTGCAGGAAAAAGGATCAAAATATTTAAGAGAAGAGGAGACAATGATCCAGAAAATGTTGATGAGGAAGAAGAGCAAAACACAGGTTAAGATCAAAGTGAAAATGAAGCTCTGGAATCATCCAGTGAAGATGAAAGAAGGGAAGATGTACAAGAGGGCTGATCTTACAAAGAAATAATTTGGCACATACCGGAGGATGTGCAGGTTTAGAGGGGGTGGATGTCGTGCTGTGACATGTACATAGTGGGAACACATGCTACAAGAGTTATCTTGTAACTTTTTAGATACATAATTATATTTCCTATAATGTACATATGCATATGTAAGTATAAAAATAAGCTTTCTATCTCATCTTATTATTTATCTCAAGGGTAATGTATTCTTACTTTACCATCAAAAAATACTATGGGAAAAGTGTCAATAGCTCCACCTCTTTAACTTGGGGCAAAAAGCATTGATTCTTTCTTTCTACCATCTCATTATTATCTCACACCCTATTTAGATCCTATATCTAGAGTAATTTCCAATCTATATATATTCTATGTATTTTTCATATTTTTCTTATATTTCTTTTTAAATAGCTACTAGGAGGGAATCAAATCCTAGTGGGACACTAGGTGGCATGATTTCAAAGATACACTTATTTTAATGCATTATTGCAAGCACGATTACAAAACTTTGTCAAGGAGCAATGTCATGCTTTCATATGGCATGAGGTGTCCTTTGGAATCAAATGAAAGTCTAGGCTAAGGGGACCACATGAAGACTTTTGCTGCCAGAAATGGACCCTATTTTGATGAATTTTTTACACAAGGTTACAATCCGAATTGGAAAATGATTTCAAAATGAAAATTGTAGCTAATGAGCTGAAGTTTCTGCCCATATTTTTACTTTTTTATTTGGAGCTACGGTTGAGGAGATATGATCAAAATACTGGACCCCAGTCTACCCACATCATGCAGGGACAGCTCATTTCCAGCTTTTCCAATTCCTGTTCACACTGGCTCCTCTCTTCTTGTGTAAACCCTTGTGGGTTCCCTTCACCTATAAAAGGGTACCTCTTCTTCCTTGGAAGGAACTCAAGCATTCAAGTCATTGATGAGAGGAATTCTCGAGGGAGTGAGTAGTAATGCCTAATTGTACTTAGCCATTAACATAAGCCCAAGCCTACACTTTCTCCTAGAGGGAGACTAGCCATTCTTGCAACAATCTAACCTTGGAAGATCAACTCTAATCAAAGAAGGTCTTACACTTGGTGTATCAATCAAAGTGGAATTCTCCACTCTTCTTCTCTCTCCCATCAATAATGGTGCCGAAGGGTTTCAAGTAAGATGTGTTCTACATTGATGTTTTCTTGATTTCTTGTTGTTTTCATTTTCATCTCTAATCCAACATATATATATGTATCTAATCTCATCTCCTTAACCAAACCTATCTCTCTCATTCTTAGTAATTCATCCTCTCTAGGTTCTCTTTGCTACAGATACATCTCTCCCCGCAGTATCCTTATTGCCTACGGGCAAGAATAGGGCTTGGGAGGGAAACTTCTCATCTCTTCACTTCTCTCATATCTACATTTTTCTCATATCTACATTTCTCACATACTATCCTAGATGAATAACCCACATGATGATCATTTCTATCGCTTTCACTCTGTACGATCTATTAGAATTAACGTATGGATTAGCCGTAAAATACACTTTCAACAACATATAGTGTTTCTCTTCGGCCCTGAAAGGCTCAATGAAATACTTCTATCACCGGATCCCATCATACTACCTCTCATAGACTATAACTTTTCTTTTGACGTAAGCATAGTTATCTAGCTATGAACCAAGAGGATTTGTACACACAATTAATCCCAATCACTAGACAAAATATATATATTATGGTAAGCACAAAACTACAATTCCAAAGAACAATTCGTAGCCTATTTGGTTAGCCAAGATTGAATGCCATTAACTCATCCATTAACCCTTTCATATTACCCATGATACGATATGACCATAGCCTTGATGTTTTCATCTTCGTATTGTTTTGACATTCTCTTTTGCGTTCTTTCTTTGTGTGTGTGAGTGCAAGAGAGAAAGAGCGAGTCTTCTTTGATTGAACTTCTTTCCAAACCCTAGTCTTCATGGCATCTATGGTTTAACTCCTTCACATAGTTTTTGTTGAGTTCTCTCACAAACTCTCACAGCCATAAGCCCAGTGCTTTCCTGGCAAGACCGCAAATTTCTCGACAGCGCCTAGTATCTTGTAGACATGGTGCAGCTTGCTTCTCTTCATGTTTCAATGGAGCCTATCTTGGACAAATGGTGGAGCATCCTTCTCTCCATGTTTCAATGGACCCTAGCTTGGACAAGTGGTGGACCTTTGCTTCTCTCCATGATTCAATAGATTTAGCTTGGACAAGTGGTGGACCTTGGAATCAAACCCCCATGTAAAACCTATCATGGTCACTCCAAGTGGTCAGAAAGAATAACCTTTAAGATATAGCCTTATAGGTTGGACAAGTGGTGGACCTCAACACCCACATCTTCTTAATATAATGACATAGAGTGAAAAAGTGGTGAATCTTGAGACAACACCACTCATGCTACTAGCGATAATAGATTGGCGAGTGGTGGACCTTGAACGTAAACTCCCCATGTTTCAATAGAGTTAGCTTCGACAAATGGTGGAGCATCCTTCTCTCCATGTTTTAATGGAGCCTAGCTTGGACAAGTAGTGGACCTTTGTTTCTCTGTATGTTTCAAAAGAGTTAGCTTGGACAAGTGGTGGACCTTGGAACCAAACCCCCATGTAAAACCTATCATGGTCACTTTAAGTGGTAAGAAAGAATAACCTTGAAGATGTAGCCTTATAGGTTGGACAAGTGGTGGACCTTAAGACCCAGATATTCTTAATATAATGACATAGAGTGGAAAAAGTGGTGAATCTTAAGAGCAAACCACTCATGCTACTAGCGATAATAGGTTGGACAAGTGGTGGACCTTGAATGTAAACCCCCTATGTACAAAATATCATGGGTTTAAGGTATTTTGATGGAGCCTAGCATCTTGGAGACATGGTGCAACTTGCTTCTCTTCATGTTGCAATAGAGCCTATCTTGGACAAATAGTGGAGCATCCTTCTCTCCATGTTTCAATGGACCCTAGTTTGGATAAGTGGTGGACCTTTGCTTCTCTCTATGTTTCAATAGAGTTAGCTTGGACAAGTGGTGGACCATGGAACCAAACCCGAATGTAAAACCTATCATGGTCACTCCAAGTGGTGAGAAAGAACAACCTTTAAGATATAGCCTTATAGGTTGGACAAGTGGTGGACCTTAACACCGAGATATTCTTAACATAATGACATAGAGTGAAAAAACGGTGAATCTTGAGACAAAACCACTCATGCTACTAGTGATAATAGCTTGGACAAGTGGTGGACCTTGAACGTAAACCCCCCATGTTTCATTAGAGTGAGCTTCAACAAATGGTGGAGCATACTTCTCTCCATGTTTCAATGGAGCCTAGCTTGGACAAGTGGTGGACCTTTTCTTTTCTTTATGAGAAGAATAGAGTTAGCTTCGATAAGTGGTGTACCTTGGTACCAAACCCTCATTTAAAACATATCATGGTCATTCCAAGTGGTGACAAAGAATACCCTTATAGGTTGGACAAGTGGTTGACCTTAACACCCTCATCTTCTTAATATAATGACATAGAGTGGAAAAGTGATGAATCTTGAGACCAAACCACTCATGCTACTAGGGATAATAGCTTGGATAAGTGGTTGACCTTGAATTTAAACCCCACATGTAAAAAATATCGTGGGTTTAAGGTATTTCAATGGATCCTAGCATCTTGGAGACATGGTGCAGCTTGCTTCTCTTCATGTTTCAATGAAGCCTATCTTCGACAAATGGTGAATCATCCTTCTCTCCATGTTTCGATGGAGACTAGCTTGGACAAGTGGTGGACCTTTGCTTCTCTCTATGTTTCCATAGAGTTAGCTTGGACAAGTGGTGGACCTTGGAACCAAACCCCCATGTAAAACATATCATGGTCATTCCAAGTGGTGAGAAACGATATCCTTTAAGATAAAGCCTTATAGGTTGGACAAGTGGTCGACCTTAAAACCCAGATCTTCTTAATATAATGACATAGAGTGGAAAAGTGGTGAATCTTGAGACCAAACCACTCGTGCTACTAAGGATAATAGGTTCGACAAGTGGTGGACCTTGAATGTAAACCCCCCATTTAAGAAATGTCATGGGTGTAAGGTATTTCCATGGAGCCTAGCATCTTGGAGACATGGTGCAGCTTGCTTCTCTTCATATTTCAATGGAGCCTATCTTGGACAAATGGTGGAGCATCCTTCTCTACATGTTTCAATGGAGCCTAGCTTGGACAAGTGGTGGGCCTTTGCTGTTCTCTATCTTTCAAAAGAGTTAGCTTGGACAAGTGGTGGACCTTGGAAAGAAACACCTATGTAAAACCTATCATGGTCACTCCAAGTGGTCAGAAAGAATAACCTTTAAGATATAGTCTTATAGGTTGGACAAGTGGTGGACCTTAACATCCAGATATTCTTAATATAATGACATAGAGTGGAAAAGTGGTGAATCTTGACAGCAAACCACTCATGCTACTAGCGATAATAGGTTGGACAAGTGGTGGACCTTGACTGCAAACTTCCCATGTACAAAGTAACGTGGGTTTATGGTGTGTCGATGGAGGCCAGCATCTTGGAGACATGGTGCAGCTTGCTTCTCTTCATTTTTTAATGGAGTCTATCTTCGACAAATGGTGGAGCATCCTTCTCTCCATGTTTCAATGGACCCTATCTTCGACAAGTGGTGGACCTTTGCTTCTCTCTATGTTTCAATAGAGTTAGCTTGCACAAGTGGTGGACCTTGGAACCAAACCCCCATGTAAAATCTATCATGGTAACTCCAAGTGGTGAGCAGCAATAACCCTTAAAATATAGCCTTATAGGTTGGACAAGAGGTGGACCTTAACACCGAGATATTCTTAATATAATGACATAGAGTGAAAAAGTGGTAAATCTTGAGACCAAACCACTCATTCTACTAGCGTTAATAGGTTGGACAAGTGGTGGACCTTGAATGTAAACCCCCCATGTTTCAATAGAGCTACCTTCGACAAATGGTGGAGCATCCTGCTCTACATGTTTTAATGGATCCTAGCTTAATCCTAGCTTAGACAAGTGGTGGACCTTTGCTTATCTCTATGTTTCAATAGAGTTAGCTTGGACAAGTGGTGGACCTTGGAACCAAACCCCCATGTAACACATATCATGGTCACTCCAAGTGGTCATAAAGAATAACCTTTAAGATATAGTCCTATAGGTTGGACAAGTGGTGGACCTTAACAACTAGATATTCTTAATATAATGACATAGAGTGGAAAAGTGGTGAATCTTGAGAGCAAACCGCTCATGCTACTAGCGATAATAGGTTGGACAAGTGGTGGAACTTGACAGTAAACTCCCCATGTACAAAATAACCTGGGTTTAAGGTATTTCGATGGAGGCTAGCATCTTGGAGACATGGTGCAGCTTGCTTCTCTTCATGTTTCAATCGAGTCTATATTGGAAAAATGGTGGAGCATTCTTCTCTCCATGTTTCAATGGACCCTAGCTTGGACAAGTGGTGGACCTTTGCTTATCTCTATGTTTCAATAGAGTTAGCTTGGACAAGTGGTGGACCTTGGAACCAAACCCCCATGTAAAACCTATCATGGTCACTCCAAGTGGTGAGAAAGAATAACCCTTAAGATATAGCCTTATAGGTTGGACAAGTGGTGGATATTAACACCCAGATTTTCTTAATATAATGACATAGAGTGAAAAAGTGGTGGATCTTGATACCAAACCACTCATGCTACTAGCGTTAATAGGTTGGACAAGTGGTGGACCTTGAATGTAAACCCCCCATGTTTCAATAGAGTTAGCTTCGACAAATGGTGGAGCATCCTTCTCTCCATGTTTCAATGGAGCTTAGCTTGGACAAGTGGTGGATCTTTGCTTCTCTCTATGAGAAGAATAGAGTTAGCTTCGATAAGTAGTGGACCTTGGAACCAAAACCCCGATGTAAAACATATCATGGACATTTCAAGTGGTGAGAAAGAATACCCTTTAAGATATACTCTTATAGGTTGGACAAGTGGTCGACCTTAACACCCAGATCTTCTTAATATAATGACATAGAGTGGAAAAGTTGTGAATCTTGAGACCAAACCACTCATGCTACTAGGGATAATAGCTTGGACAAGTGGTTGACCTTGACTTTAAACCCCACATGTAAAAGATATCGTGGGTTAAGGTATCTCAATGGATCCTAGCATCTTGGAGACATGGTGCAGCTTGCTTCCTTGCATGTTTCAATGAAGCCTATCTTCGACCAATGGGGGATCATCCTTCTCTCCATGTTTCAATGGAGCCTATCTTGGACAAGTGGTGGACCTTTGCTTCTCTCTATATTTCCATATTGTTAGCTTGGAGAAGTGGTGGACCTTGGAACCAAACCCCCATGTAAAAAATATCATGGTCATTCCAAGTGGTGAGAAATAATACCCTTTAAGATCTAGCCTTATAGGTTGGACAAGTGGTCGACCTTAAAACCTAGATCTTCTTAATATAATGACATAGACTGAAAAAGTGGTGAATCTTGAGACCAAACCACTCATGCTACTAAGGATAATAGGTTGGGCAAGTGGAGAACCTTGAATGTAAACCCCCCATGTACGAAATATCATGGGTTTAAGGTACTTCAATGGAGCCTAGCATCTTGGAGACATGGTGCACCTTGCTTCTCTTCATGTTTCAATGGAGCCTATCTTGGACAAATGGTGGAGCATCCTCCTCTCCATGTTTCAATGGAGCCTAGCTTGGACAAGTGGTGGACCTTTGCTTCTCTCTATGTTTCAATAGAGTTAGCTTGGACAAGTGGTGGACCCTGGAACCAAACCCACATGTAAAACCTATCATGGTAACTCCAAGTGGTGAGAAAGAATAAAGTTTAAAAGATATAGCCTTATAGGTTGGACAAGTGGTGGAGCTTAACACCGAGATATTCTTAATATAATGACATAGAGTGGAAAAGTGGTGAATCTTGAGACCAAACCACTCATGCTACTAGAGATAATAGGTTGGACAAGTGGTGGACCTTGAATGTAAACCCCCCATGTTTCAATAGAGTTAGCTTCGACAAATGGTGGAGCATCCTTCTCTCCATGTTTCAATGGAGCCTAGTTTGGACAAGTGGTGGACCTTTGTTTCTCTCTATGTTTCAATAGAGTTAGCTAGGACAAGTGGTGGACCTTGGAACCAATGCCCCATGTAAAACATATCATGGACATTTCAAGTGGTGAGAAAGAATATGCTTTAAGATATACCCTTATAGGTTGGACAAGTGGTCGACCTTAACACCCAGATCTTCTTAATATGATGACATAGAGTGGAAAAATGGTGAATCTTGAGACCAAACCACTCATGCTACTAGGGATAATAGCTTGGACAAGTGGTTGACCTTAACTTTAAGCCCCACATGTAAAAGATATCATGGGTTTAAGGTATTTCAATGGATCCTAGCATATTGGAGACATGGTGCAGCTTGCTTCTTTCTTATGTTTCAATGAATCCTAACTTTGACCAATGGGGGATCATCATTCTCGCCATGTTTCAATGGAGCCTATCTTGGATAAGTGGTGGACCTTTTCTTCTCTCTATGTTTCCATATAGCTAGCTTGGACAAGTGGTGGACCTTGGAACCAAACCCCCATGTAAAACATATCATGGTCATTCCAAGTGGTGAGAAATAATACCCTTTAAGAGATAGCCTTATAGGTTGGACAAGTGGTCGACCTTAAAACCTAGATCTTCTTAATATAACGACATGTAGTGGAAAAGCGGTGAGTCTTGAGACCAAACCACTCATGCTACTAAGGATAATAGGTTGGACAAGTGGTGGACTTTAAATGTAAACCCCCTATGTACAAAATATCATGGGTTTAAGGTATTTCTATGGAGCCTAGCATCTTGGAGACAAGGTGCAGCTTGCTTCTCTTCATGTTTCAATGGAGCCTATCTTGAACAGATGGTGGAGCATCCTTCTCTCCTTGTTTCAATGGAGCCTAGCTTGGAGAAGTGGTGGACCTTTGCTTCTCTCTATGTTTCAATAGAGTTAGCTTGGACAAGTGGTGGACCTTGGAACCAAAACCCCCATGTAAAACCTATCATGGTAACTCCAAGTGGTGAGAAAGAATAAAGTTTAAGATATAGCCTTAAAGGTTGGACAAGTGGTGGAACTTAACAGCCCGATATTCTTAATATAATGACATAGAGTGGAAAAGTGGTGAATCTTGAGACCAAACCACTCATGCTACAAGAGATAATAGGTTGGACAAGTGGTGGACGTTGAATGTAGACCCCCCATGTTCGAAATATCATGGGTTTAAGGTATTTCAATGAAGCCTAGCATCTTGGAGACATGGTGTAGGATACTTCTCTTCATGTTTCAATGGAGCGTATCTTGGACAACTGGTGGAGTATACTTCTCTCCATGTTTCAATGGACCCTAGCTTGGACAAGTGCTGGACCTTTGTTTCTCTCTATGTTTCAATAGAGTTAGCTTGGACAAGTGGTGGACCTTGGAAGCAAACCCCCATGTAAAACATATCATGGACATTTCAAGTGGTGAGAAAGAATATTCTTTAAGATATACCCTTATAGGTTGGACAAGTGGTCGACCTTAACACCCAGATCTTCTTAATATGATGACATAGAGTGGAAAAATGGTGAATCTTGAGACCAAACCACTCATGCTACTAGGGATAATAGCTTGGACAAGTGGTTGACCTTAACTTTAAGCCCCACATGTAAAAGATATCATGGGTTTAAGGTATTTCAATGGATCCTAGCATATTGGAGACATGGTGCAGCTTGCTTCTTTCTTATGTTTCAATGAATCCTAACTTTGACCAATGGGGGATCATCATTCTCGCCATGTTTCAATGGAGCCTATCTTGGATAAGTGGTGGACCTTTTCTTCTCTCTATGTTTCCATATAGCTAGCTTGGACAAGTGGTGGACCTTGGAACCAAACCCCCATGTAAAACATATCATGGTCATTCCAAGTGGTGAGAAATAATACCCTTTAAGAGATAGCCTTATAGGTTGGACAAGTGGTCGACCTTAAAACCTAGATCTTCTTAATATAACGACATGTAGTGGAAAAGCGGTGAGTCTTGAGACCAAACCACTCATGCTACTAAGGATAATAGGTTGGACAAGTGGTGGACTTTAAATGTAAACCCCCTATGTACAAAATATCATGGGTTTAAGGTATTTCTATGGAGCCTAGCATCTTGGAGACAAGGTGCAGCTTGCTTCTCTTCATGTTTCAATGGAGCCTATCTTGAACAGATGGTGGAGCATCCTTCTCTCCTTGTTTCAATGGAGCCTAGCTTGGAGAAGTGGTGGACCTTTGCTTCTCTCTATGTTTCAATAGAGTTAGCTTGGACAAGTGGTGGACCTTGGAACCAAAACCCCCATGTAAAACCTATCATGGTAACTCCAAGTGGTGAGAAAGAATAAAGTTTAAGATATAGCCTTAAAGGTTGGACAAGTGGTGGAACTTAACAGCCCGATATTCTTAATATAATGACATAGAGTGGAAAAGTGGTGAATCTTGAGACCAAACCACTCATGCTACAAGAGATAATAGGTTGGACAAGTGGTGGACGTTGAATGTAGACCCCCCATGTTCGAAATATCATGGGTTTAAGGTATTTCAATGAAGCCTAGCATCTTGGAGACATGGTGTAGGATACTTCTCTTCATGTTTCAATGGAGCGTATCTTGGACAACTGGTGGAGTATACTTCTCTCCATGTTTCAATGGACCCTAGCTTGGACAAGTGCTGGACCTTTGTTTCTCTCTATGTTTCAATAGAGTTAGCTTGGACAAGTGGTGGACCTTGGAAGCAAACCCCCATGTAAAACATATCATGGACATTTCAAGTGGTGAGAAAGAATATTCTTTAAGATATACCCTTATAGGTTGGACAAGTGGTCGACCTTAACACCCAGATCTTGTTAATGTAATGACATAGAGTGGAAAAGTGGTGAATCTTGAGACCAAACCACTCATGCTACTAGGGATAATAGCTTGGAAAAGTGGTTGCCAAGTGTCTAGAAAGAATACCCTTTAAAATATAGCCTTATAGGTTGGACAAGTGGTGGCCCTTAACACCCACATCTTCTTAATATAATGACATAGAGTGGAAAAGTGGTGAATATTTAGACCAAACCACTCATGCTACTAGGGATAATAACTTGGACAAGTGGTGACCTTGATTTTAAACCCCACATGTAAAAGATATCGTGGGTTTAAGGTATTTCAATGGATCCTAGCATCTTGGAGACATGCTGCAGCTTGCTTCTTTCTCATGTTTCACTCAAGCCTATCTTCGACCAATGATGGATCATCCTTCTGTCCATGTTTCAATGGATCCTAGCTTGGACAAGTGGTGGACCTTTGGTTCTCTCTATGTTTCAATAGAGTTATCTTGGACAAGTGGTTGACCTTGGTACCAAACCACCATGTAAAACATATCATGGTTATTCCTAGTGGTGAGAAAGAATACCGTTTAAGATATAGCCTTATAGGTTGGACAAGTGGTCGACCTTAAAACCTAGATCTTCTTAATATAATGACATGGAGTGGAAAAGTGGTGAATCTTGAGACCAAACCACACATGCTACTAAAGATAATAGGTTGGACAAGTGGTGGACCTTGAATGTAAACCCCCCATGTACGAAATATCATGGGTTTAAGGTATTTCCATGGAGCCTAAAATCTTGGAGACATAGTGCAGGCTACCTCTCTTCACGTTTCAATGGAGCCTATCTTGGATAAATGGTGGAGCATCCTTCTCTCCATGTTTCAATGGAGCCCAGCTTCGACAAGTGGTGGACCTTTGCTTCTCTCTATGTTTCAATAGAGTTAGCTTGGACAAGTGGTGGACCTTGGAATGAAACCCCCATGTAAAACCTATCATGGTACCTCCAAGTGGTGAGGAAGAATAACGCTTAATATATAGCCTTATATTTTGGACAAGTGGTGGACCTTAACACCGAGATCTTCTTAATGTAATGACATAGAGTGGAAAAGTGGCCAATCTTGAGACCAAACCACTCATTCTCCTAGAGATAATAGGTTGGACAAGTGGTGGAACTTGAATGTAAACCCCCCATGTATGAAATATCGTGGGTTTAAGGTATTTCAATGGATCCTAGCATCTTGGAGACATGGTGCAGCTTGCTTCTGTTCATGTTTCAATGGAGCCTATCTTCAACAAATGGTGTAGAATCCTTCTCTCCATGTTTCAATGGACCCTAGCTTGGACATGTGGTGGACCTTTGCTTCTCACTATGTTTCAGTAGAGTTAGCTTGGACAAGTGGTGGCCTTCGAACCAAACCCCCATGTAAAACCTATCATGGTCACTCCAAGTTGTGAGAAAGAATACCCTTTAAGTTATAGCCTTATAGGTCGGACAAGTGGTCGAACTTAACACCCAGATCTTCTGAATATAATGCCATACAGTGTAAAAGTGGTGAATCTTGAGACCAAACCACTCATGCTACTAAGGATAATAGGTTGGACAATTATTGGACCTTTAAAGTAAACCCCCCATGTAGGAAATATCGTGGGTTCATGATATTTCAATGGAGCCTATTATATTGGATACATGGTGCAGCTTGCTTCATTTCAAGTTTGAATGGAGCCTATATTGGACAAATGGTGGAGCATCCTTCTCTCCATGTTTCAATGGACCCTAGCATGGACAAGTGGTGGACCTTTGCTTCTCGCTATGTGTCAATAGAGTTAGCTTGGACAAGTGATGGATCTTGAAACCAAACCCCCATTCATAACCTATCATGGTCACACCAAGTGGAGAGAAAGAATACCCTTTACGATATAGCCTTATAGGTTTGGACAAGTGGTGGACCTTAACACCCAGATCTTCTTAATATAATGACATAGAGTGGAAAAGTGGTGAACCTTGAGACCAAACCTCTGATGCTACTAGCCATAATAGGTTGGACAAGTGGTGGACCTTGAATGTACACCCCCCATGTACAAAATATTGTGGGTTTATGGTATTTCAATGAAGCCTAGCATCTTGGAGACATGGTGCAACTTGCTTCTCTTCATGTTTCAATGGATCCTATCTTGGATAAATGGTGGAGCATCCTTCTCTCCATGTTCCAATGGTCCTTAGCTTGGACAAGTGGTGGACCTTTGCTTCTCTCTATGTTTCAATAGAGTTAGCTTGGACAAGTGGTGGACCTTGGAACCAAACCCTTATGTAAAACCTATCATGGTCATTCCAAGTGGTGAGAAAGAATACCGTTTAAGATATAGCCTTATATTTTGGACAAGTGGTGGACCTTAACACCTAGATCTTCTTAATATAATGACATAGAGTGGAAAAGTGGTGAATCTTGAGACCAAACCACTCATGCTACTAAGGATAATAGGTTGGACAAGTATTGGACCTTTAAAGTAAACCCCCCATGTACGAAATATCGTGGGTTCATGATATTTGAATGAAGCCTATTATCTTGGATACATGGTGCAGCTTGCTTCTCTTCATGTTTCAATGGAGCCTATATTGGACAAATGGTGGAGCATCCTTCTCTCCATGTTTCAATGGACCCTAGCGTGGACAAGTGGTGGACCTTTGCTTCTCGCTATGTGTCAATAGAGTTAGCTTGGACAAGTGATGGATCTTGAAACCAAACCCCCATTCATAACCTTTCATGGTCACACCAAGTGGAGAGAAAGAATATCCTTTAAGATATAGCCTTATAGGTTTGGACAAGTGGTGGACCTTAACACCCTTATCTTCTTAATATAATGACATAGAGTGGAAAAGTGGTGAACCTTGTGACCAAACCTCTGATGCTACTAGCCATAATAGGTTGGACAAGTGGTGGACCTTGAATGTAAACCCCCCATGTACAAAATATTGTGGGTTTATGGTATTTCAATGAAGCTTAGCATCTTAGAGACATGGTGCAGCTTGCTTCTCTTCATGTTTCAATGGAGCCTTTCTGTGATAAATGGTGGAGCATCCTTCTCTCCATGTTTCAATGGTCCTTAGCTTGGACAAGTGGTGGACCTTTGCTTCTCTCTATGTTTCAATAGAGTTAGCTTGGACAAGTGGTGGACCTTGGAACCAAACCCTTATGTAAAACCTATCATGGTCATTCCAAGTGGTGAGAAAGAATACCGTTTAAGATATAGCCTTATAGGTTGGACAAGTGGTGGACCTTAATACCCAGAACTTCTTAATATAATGACATAGAGTGGAAAAGTGGTGAATCTTGAGACCAAACCACTCATGCTACTAAGGATAATAGGTTGGACAAGTGGTGGACCTTGAATGTAAACCCCCCATGTACAAAATATTGTGGGTTTAAGGTATTTCAATGAAGCCTACGATATTGGAGACATGGTGCAGCTTGCTTCTCTTCATGTTTCAATGGAGCCTATCTTGGATAAATGGTGGAGCATCCTTCTCTCCATGCTTCAATGGTCCTTAGCTTGGACAAGTGGTGGACCTTTGCTTCTGTCTATGTTTCAATAGAGTTATCTTGGACAAGTGGTGGACCTTGGAACCAAACCCTTATGTAAAACCTATCATGGTCATTCCAAGTGGTGAGAAAGAATACCGTTTAAGATATAGTCTTATAGGTTGGACAAGTGGTGGACCTTAACACCCAGATCTTCTTAATATAATGCAATAGAGTGGAGAAGTGGTGAATCTTGAGACCAAACCACTCATGCTACTAGCGATAATAGGTTGGACAAGTGGTGGACCTTGAATGTAAACCTCCCATGTACAAAATATTGTGGATTTAAGGTATTTCAATGAAGCCTACCATATTGGAGACATGGTGCAGCTTGCTTCTCTTCATGTTTCAATGGAGCCTATCTTGGATAAATGGTGGAGCATCCTTCTCTCCATGTTTCAATGGTCCTTAGCTTGGACAAGTGGTGGACCTTTGCTTCTGTCTATGTTTCAATATAGTTAGCTTGGACAAGTGGTGGACCTTGGAACCAAACCCTTATTGAAAACCTATCATGGTCATTCCAAGTGGTGAGAAAGAATACCGTTTAAGATATAGTCTTATAGGTTGGACAAGCGGTGGACCTTAACACCCAGATCTTCTTAATATAATGCAATAGAGTGGAGAAGTGGTGAATCTTGAGACCAAACCACTCATGCTACTAGCGATAATAGGTTGGACATGTGGTGGACCTTGAATGTAAACCCCCCATGTACAAAATATCATGGGTTTAAGATGGTTCAATGGAGCCTAGCATTTTGGAGACATGGTGCAGGTTGCTTCTCTTCATGTTCAATCGAACCTGGCTTGGACAAATGGTGAAGCATCCTTCTCTCCATGTTTCAATGGAGCCTAGCTTGGACAAGTGGTGGACCTTTGCTTCTCTCTATGTTTCAATAGAGTTAGCTTGGACAAGTGGTGGACCTTGGAACCAGACCCCTATGTAAAACCTATCATGGGCATTCCAAGTGGTGATAAATAATACCATTTAAGATATAGCCTTATAGGTTGGACAAGTGGTGGACCTTAACACCCAGATCTTCTTAATATAATGACATAGAGTGGAAAAGTGGTGAATCTTGAGACCAAACCACTCATGCTACTAGGGATAATAGGTTGGACAAGTGGTGGACCTTGAATTTAAACCCCACATATACAAAATATCATAGGTTTAAGGTATTTCAATGGAGCATAGCATCTCGGAGACATGGTGCAGCTTGCTTCTCTTCATGTTTCAATGGAGCCTATTTTGGACAAATGGTGGAGCATCCTTGTCTCCATGTTTCAATGGATCCTAGATTGGACAAGTGGTGGAACTTTGCTTCTCTTCATGTTTCAATAGAGTTAGGCTATATTAGACAATTAGTAGACCTCAAATCTCTCCATGTTGTCTAGAGCTGAGCTTGGACAAGTGGTGGACCTTACTTCTCTCTTCCCTTAGTTTACTAGCTTAAAAGATCACTATGTATACTTGCTTAGATCTAGCTTGAACAAGTGGTGGACCTTGTATTCACACAAACTTAATGTATTACAAAAAAGTATATGTTAAAATAACATTTGTTTTTTTTTTTGTTTCAGGAAAGATGGCTCCAAAAAAACAGGTTGCGAGGGTTGCTGTCTCAGTTGACTATACTTGCAATGATCTTAGGAAATGGTATTTGGACATACATGGTATAGAGGGTACACAATTCCGTAAGGTGCATCTATTTATTGCCAAAAAGGAGAATGACAGCTTGTTTGAAGATGTTGGACAAGTTGTGGAAGTATCTGTCTCTGTAGTTGATAGTCATCCGGAGGTGGAATGCATTGAAATTCTAGTTCCAATGAATCTAGAATTTCAACTATCTCCAGGATCATATGCATTGGAATGCATGTCTAGAAACAAAGAAGAGACAATGTTTTCTCGAGGATGGAAGTTTGCAGAATCAAATCCAAATATCACAGCAGATCAACTTCAAAGCTCCATCATTGCCACACTACAACGAAAAAAGGTGAAAGCTTCACGACCACCATCCACAAAGAAGCAAGCAAAAGTGCAAAAAGTAGCAGCTAAGCGAACTAGTTCCATTTTGGATGTAGACAAGGCATCTTTGGCATCCTCTTCAACAGAGGGTCCAATGTCAAAGATGAGAATTGTGGATCCAGATGTTTTAGAAGTTGAGGCCATGAAAGGACAAGAAAAAGATACAGGTGGAATGAATAACTACATAAACTATTTTCCTTTCCAATATAGGAAATTTGATATCCCTATTCAAAATTGTTGGCTTGCTCCTGATCACTATAATGCACGTATTATGGATAAAAAACACGCTGAAAGTGTGTTATTTGGATTTTCACGTAGTACGACCAAGCCTGCAGCATGTGCATATTTGATGCCTGTTCGAAATGCAAAGTCAAAGAAGGGGACTCCTTTGGCAATAGAAGAGGTAGAAGAGCAAAAAATTAAAGATTATCATTATTGGATTCTTGATGGGCAGCATTTAATCTATGCTGCAAAAGTTTTGCTTCACAATAATCAAAACAACAAAGAGATATTTGGAAGACTGATTAGCGTGTATAAATTTATAAAGGCTCGCATTGTTGTGAATGCTCCTCCATTTGTTGCAACTGCTATATCTGCCATTGCAAACGAGGAGGCTCATGCATTGTATGCCAAGCAACCTTACAGCCAAATATTGAGACATTTACGGAGTCAATGGATCTTCTCAGGACGACCACCAAAGGCAGCAAGTGGAATTGCACAGGGACATGCATCTCGTGCCGGATGGGATGTAAGTTATTTTCTTTGTATTTTTGATAGTGTTTAATTAACAAATCTTGCTCAATAGTTTAATTATTTCTCTATTTCTTTTTAGGCTGTTCTTTGATTGGCAAGAATGAGTGCAGCAGCAAGTTGGATTGCTAAACAGGCACACATGGTCACGTACTCTAATTTAATTTATGATTGCTGGATAGAAATCATTGAAAGGCTAGAAGAGTAGAATAATAAACCCCCAACAGCTGTATTTAGATACCTTTGTGGCCTTGAGGAATCAGAGGTAAAGACTATTCAAGAAGAGATCAGAGATGAGAATATTTTACTATCAAAGAGTGCAAAGGATGGTGATGCAACTGACATGTATGATCGAATCAAGCAGTTGAAGCAAGACAAAGTGATTCAAGATGCACTTCTTGAAGGCTTCAACAATTTGAATGAGTCTTCACCATGTAAAGACTGGGAGGAGGTGGTCAAAATGTATAACATCAATGATGTTGTTTATAAAACACTTTTAATGCTATGCGAGGAATGGATCAGATCTAGTTTGACGCGTGGAACAAAGAAAATGGCTTTTTTAGATGGAGCAATAAAATACATGCAATGGGAAATTCACCTTCAAAAGGAGAAAATTGAGCCTAGAGATTTTCCATGGTCAATCTATGTGGTGAGCCTACAAATGGAAGGCAATCTCTACTTGATGCGCCACTTCAATAATAAAGTGCCTATTGGCTTATGTGGTTTAGATATGACAAAAAACGTTGGAGGCAATTTGAAGTGGAGTCAGGAGACATTTAACAATGCTTTGGATGGGATCTTGGCTATTGTTGGAGGGTCAACAGATCCTGGATTTGTCTTTCTTGCATTTGTGGATCTCACTAACTTCACAAAATTGCAATGTGCCTTTCACGCCATGGGGGCTAATCTGAGCTACCATTGTTGTGGTGCATTGCATCACTTTCCATCAGCTCCTTGCAAAGGAGCAATTCAATTCCTAACAGTTATTGCCTTCTTGGGACAAGGCAATGCATTTGAAGACCTGAGAAGAAGATCAGAGGAACATCCCATGCCAATTGATTGTTCTCTTCTTCAAGTAGCAGATAACGATATGTCAGATTTGCAATATTTGGAGGCCAAAAAAAGAGCTTTGGTCAAGCACTACATTCGTACATATTGTTTTGAAGACTGCAAGCTTGTTGATGTTTTTGGTGATGGCTCCTTGGTTGCGCAAGAAGGAATACAATAGAAAAAAGAAGTTATATGCTTAGTTGATAGTGTGGAGGAGGCAAAAAATGTGGAGACCATGCTGCTAGACTTTGTTAAGTCTCATGAAGATATAGAAAAATGGGCTGGACTTCAACAATCCACTTCGCAATCAGACGACACTGTGCCTATTACAGAGGAGTGCTCTCCACAAAGAGAAGAAGAAGAACAACAAAAACATCCTCTGTCAATGGAGGACTTTTTGGAAATGGAGACACGTATGTTTTGAGTTTCTTGTGCATGTTAGTGTTTCTTGTTACTGATTTGATACTCTTAATGTTAGATTTTGTGTTATATAATATTTATTGAGTTTGTATTTTTTATCTCAAGCATTCAAGGTTTGAATGTAAATAGTAAATTACTTGAGTTTTTGAATGGTGGATCTTTAGACTAAAACTATAACATTTAATACTCACAAAGACTTAATTACTTAAGAGCTTGAACTCAATAAGTTTTGGACCTTTTATCAATACCCCCTTGATATGATACATTAGATCCTAGCATGGTTAAACGGTGATGCTTCATAAATTGAACCTAGCTTAGATAGTTGCTGGAGCCTAAATTTTAAACTAACCTTGCTAGAAGGGAGCTTATCTTTGGACTTTGAGAACTAGCATAAGTAATCAATTAGAGCATAGATTAGACATGTGGTAGTGGTCTTAGAGACCAAAATCTTAATGAGCTTGGAAAGGTATTTAAGTACTGCGATTTACTTAGTTTTAGTACTCACTAAAGGCATAGCTTGACAAAAGGTGGACCTTACATGGATCCTAATTTCAAGAGGTGTGGTAGAGCTTCAAACCAAGCTCATATAGCTTGGACATGTGGTGGACCTTGCATGGAGACTCGTTTAGACAAGTGTGGTACACCTTGTAACCAACACCCGTTTCTTATATTAGCTTGGACAAGTGGTGGACCTTGCTTTTATGTTTCAATGGAGCATATTTTGGATAGATGGTAGACCTTGTTTCTCTCCATGATTCAATGGAGAGAAACATTAGCTTGGACAAGTGGTGGACCTTGCTTTTATGTTTTAAAGGAGCATATTTTGGACAAGTGGTAGACATTGTTTCTCTCCATGGTTCAATGGAACCCACCTTAGACAAGTGAAGTACCTTGAAACCAAACCCCCATAATACAACCTACTAAATAGGTTGGAAAATTGGTGGGATATGAAACCATCCATGATAGAGCATAGTATAGGTGAAAACGTAGTGGTCCTTATATCAATTACCCATGCATAGCTTGGACAAGTGGTGGACCTTGATTCTCTCTATGTTTCAATGGATCCTATCTTGGACTAGAGATATATCTTACTTATTTCCATGCTTCAATGGATTGTAGCTTGGATAAGGAGTGGACCTTCAAACAAAACTCCACAGCATAGCATATATTAATAATTCATGGGTTTTATAGAGATTGTCTTGCCTATTTTGGAGAGTTGGTAGACCTTTCTTCTCCATGCTTCAATGGATCTGAGGTTGGACAAGTGGAGCTGGAGAAGTGGTCAACCTTAAAATGAAACCTCCCATGCTAAAACCCATCATAGATCGTATATGTAATGGGCCTTGAAACTCTTTTATGTCCCTAGCTTAGAGAATCATTGCACTCTTGATTATCTCCATACATAAAGGCAAGGTTGGACAAGTTGTGGACCTTCAAACCACAATCTCTATGCAATAATAGGCAAGTGGTGGAGCTTGTTTTCTCCATGTTCCAATGGAGCCTAGTTTACACAAACAATGGAGCTTGTTTCTCTCCATGTTTCAATGGATCCTAGCTTAGAAAAGTGGTGAGCTTTGCTTCTCTCCATGTTCCAATGGACCATAGATTAGACAAGTGGTAGACCTTGAAAAACACCCCCCGTATACAACATATTATGGGGTTTTCATGTTTCAATGGCACCTAGCTTGGACAAATGATAGAGCTTGCTTCTCTTTATGTTTCAATGGATCCAATCTTAGCCAAGTGGTGGACCTTGAAACAAGACACCCCCCCCCCCCCCCCCCCCCCATGTACAACGTATTATGGGTTTTGAAAGCACTGGGAGAAAATAATAGCTTTGATAAGTGGTGGACCTTGCTTCTCTCCATGCTTCAATGGAGCCGAGGTTGGACACATGTTGGAGAGAAGATGGTTGCCCATGAAATAAGACCATGCATGCTATAATCAATCATATGTTGTACACATGGTGGACCTTGCAATTGTTTTATATGGCTAACTTGGACAAGTGGAGGACCCTTGCTTACCTCCAGATATCAACAACAAGCCAAGTTTGGACAAGTGTAGTACCACCAAACTAGAATCTCTATGCTACAATAGAGTATAGGCAGGACACGTGGTGAACCTTGATATCAAACCATCCATGCTACTAGAGATGATAGGTTTCACATGTGGTGGAACCTTGTATCAATGTTCTATGTGTAGTTTTTGATTAGTGATAGACCTTGAAACTAATCCCTCTAGGCTACAAGAAAAAAGAGATGGATGTGAAAGATCCAAGTCTTTTTGCTTTACTTAAGTTATTGATTGTCTATGTAATAGTCCTTAAAACAATATTGGATGGCTTTCTTCCCATGTCTCACATTGGTCTTTAGGTAAGACAAGTGGTGACCTTGAAAGTATGGTCTCATATCTCGATCAAGTGAAGAGACATGAAGCTTAAATATCACTTCTATGTATCTAGTGTTAAACTCCATCGAGACAAAGATACTAGAGTGCCAAATTGCAGTCTAGTTTAAGTGAAAATCCATTTGAGCTAAGGTAAAACTTACAGTGCCTCATTTTTCTAGGATTCTACCCCATCAAGGAAGTTAGAATCTAGCACAAACCAATTAAGACTCTTTTGGAGCCTAGATAGGACACTTCGTGGAACTTAAGAAACTTATTATTGAGTTAGAGTTTAGTTTAGATAAGCAAAAGATCTTCAAACAAGCACTTGACTTTCTTACTATTCAATATTCAAAGTCCCTTGAGGCTAACAAATTGCATACCTACTTGTAACCTAACTAATGAGTAATTATATAGATCTAAGCAAGTATATATAATGAGTCTTCAAACTAATAAACCAAGGGAAGAGAGTAGCAAGGTCCACTACTTGTCCAAGCTCAGCTCTAGACAACATAGAAAGATGCTAGTTCTACTAATTGTCTAATTATAGGCATGGAGAAATGATAGAAGATTGACCACTTGTCCAACCTATCATCTCTAGTAAGATGGGAGGTTTGGCCTTAAGATTCACCATGTAACCAACCTATACATCATTGTATTATGAAGAGTAGAAAACCAAAGCTCCACCACTTGTCCAAGCTAGTTCTAAAATCCACATGGAGATAAGCAAGCTCCACCATTTGTCGAATCTCTCTTCCATTAAAACATGAAAAAACTCAGCTATGTTGTACAGGGGGGACTTTTTTCCAAGGTCCACCACTTGTCCAAGCTAGGATCCGTTAAAACATGGAAATAAACAAAGCTCCACCACTTGTCCAACCTTTAGAGTTGCAAAGTGTATGGGTTATCTAAACTAGGTATGAAAAAATAATTGAAGGTCCACCACTTGAAACATGGAGCGAAGCAAGCTCCACTATGTCTCCAATATGCTAGACTCCATTGAAACACCCTAAACCCATGATATTTTGTACATAGGGGATGTACATTCAAGGTCCACCACTTGTCCAACCTAGTATCCCTAGTAGCTTGATAGGTTTGGTCTCAGGATTCACCACTTGTCCACTCTATGTCATTGTATTAAAAAGGATTGGGTGTTAAGGTCCACCACTTGTCCAACCTATAAGGTTATATCTTAAATGGTTTTTTTCCTCATAACTTGAACTACCCATGATATGTTTTACATGGGAGTTTTTTTCAATGTCCGCCACTGTTGGACGGATACGCCGCGACGGACGTCAGCACAGCGAGAACTCACCTAACAAGTAATGTCAGCTAAGGACGAAGCTCGATCCGCAGGTGCGTGGAAGCAAGCATAAGGTGTCAACCTACACTCGACCGACTCCTTACTAATTCCTACATAGGTCCCTACCAATTGTCTAAGTCACAGTCTTCAAAAGTGTAAAAGAGGAATCTTCCTACAACGGTTGTTAAAGCTGAACACCCATCAAACACTTTTGAAACACCATAGAACTTGAAGGAGACCCTACTAATACCTATAGGCCGCTCTCCCTAAGGTCTATAAATCAAAATCACGACCCAAAACACCTGGTGTAGAAACACGTAGGATGTCTGGCCGAAATCTGCAGGTGTTTGTTTCTGAAATCTGAAGTGCCTAATGTATAGCTCTACTCAATGTGAACGCGTGGATATACTGCAATGTGAAATCAGATAACGTATGCTCACCCAAACAACCGATGAAGCTCATAGAAGGAGCTCCCAAAGCCGGACCGTACGCACGCAATGTTGGTATCGGCTCGTAGCTCTAGTCGGGGGCAACACGTTGCACTTCTCCGCACTCGATTCCGACCACCGTAGCACACGTAGCGTCAAGATGAAGCTCACACTCTCTGTCACGTACAGAGTACGATCACTCACAAACTTCAGACTTGTTTTTAAAATGACAAAAGGTCTTTCATTAAGGTCAAAAAGTGGTATATATACCTTACAACTTCTCAAACCCTAAAGCTCCAAAATCAACCATCTACTCAATCTAACTATCAAAACTGGGATACAAAGGCTGGAAACTTCTGTAAGTCCCAATATGTACAACGTGAAAAATCGGGTTCTCCTCAATGAATGAATAATTACAAGAATAATAGTCCGCTGAGTAGTTAGATGCCGTGGGGTGTGTCCAGCTTCTAACATCCCCCCCTCCTTGTTGATGTCGCCCCCGACTTGGCCTTGATCCTTTGCTTCATCTTATGGTCTCCCGCATCTATAGCAGTGATTCATAACGTGCATGTAGATTTAGCATTGTTGGGCCAAAGATATCTGTATGCATGGTGAAGAACCCCGTGTAGAATGCTTCTTCAAAAGCCTGGAGGTGATAGGATGGTAGAAACATAATTCTTTGATACAACGCATGTATCACATCCCTGGAAGGCTGACCTAACATATCATAAGCACATCTGTATGTATCCTGGAAGAAGAATATGTTGTCAGTCACCTAGCCTGGCTTGAAGGTCTCGAATACTGCTAGGATGGTTCTGCAAATCTTTCTCATCATAATGCATGTAAGGTCAGGTGAGCCAGTGAACAACTTTATGGCGCCCGTTAGGGTTTTCACCATGTATTGTACACTTATTCTCTCACCTGCCTTCACACCCGGCAGCTTTGGGTAGTTCAGCCAAGTGGGTTGGCTTGTTTGTAAGATTTCTTGTGCTTTCCACGTCCTAACCCTTGGTAGAGGACAGAAGCTGACGTTGTCTCTGATGTGTTTAGGTGCCTCTACCAAGTGTATTAGGTATTGCGGGTACTTGGTAAGACAAGCCTTCCTCCACTTTGGCTGAGAATCCACTATGAGCTTTACTCCTTCTGGCCTCGAGGTGTCTGCGTTGTAGAGAGGGACCGTTGGCTCTTCTCTGATTCGCCTGTTTATTATTGCTGCCTCATATTTCAGCAATGGATAGGGGAGAGAGGGTTGAAGCCATTCACGCCTGAGATTGCTGGCGTCGATTTTTTGAATTGTCATAGATTTGAAAACCCTCTGTCCCATCCCACTCTATTGCTTTACGCAAGTTTTCCTCCTCTTCTTGTGTTAGATCCTATGGATCTTAAGAGGATCCTGCTGTGCTTACCTCTGGCATGGGTGTGTCCACAGGATCTGCCACATTGTCGAGGTCGATGCCCTCATTGGCAGCTGGCCCTGAGCTTTCTACTTCTGCTTGTTGCCGGCCTTTCAACTCCTCAATTTGCTTGAGGAGTGTCTGCTTTTCCGCTTCAACTTCTCCGCCCATAGTCACGAGGAGGTCATTGAGTTCAGCGTTTACTTTTTCAGCTTCCTCGAGCTTTATCTTTATGCTCTCCAATTCTTCTTGTAGGGGTTTTTGGCTGTCCTCCATTCTGGTTTGCATTGCGATAGAACCTTCAGCCATCATCAACCTCTGCTTCTTCTCGAGAGTCAGCTCCTTCTGGAGTTTTTGCATCTGTTCTTTATATATTTGACTCTCGGAAATGATTTGAGTCGAGCTCGTAGCTCTAACTCTAGTGGGTGATTCTCGCAACCTCTGGATGGTTTGATCTTTGACTTTTAATTGGTCCTTGAGCTCAAGGACTTCATCCAGGCTTGCTTCTTGTTCTATCTCCGCCTTTTCCTTGGCATTCCTCATGGCCTCTACTTCTTTAGTTTCTTCTACTAGCTGGAGCGTCAGATAATCCCGTTCTTTTTCGGCATCTCGCAATGACTTGCTGAGTTGCAGACACTCTTCTTCAACTTCTTGTAATCTTTTTGCTGCTATCTCATTTGCTTCTTCCTTTGCTTGGCAGTTTTGTAGAACCGTTGCCAAGATGTCCTAGAGGTTCTCTCTCTTTTTTTCCTTGGCTTTGTGCCTGCACAGTATCCCTTTCCATCTTGGTCTTTGCTTCAGTGGCCTTTAAAGTTATCAATTCTTCGTCAGATGCCACAGATTGTGCTCTTATTCCAGCTAACATTGTCATCACCACGTCCCAATCATTAGAGGGCGGGTGCATGTCTATCGTGTCGGTAGCAATTTCCTTTAGCTCAACTAGCCAGATGCGTGGCATCTGTTCTTTATGCTGTGTCCTCGCCAAGTCGAATGTGACTATGGCGGCTTCTTCCCTTGTATAGCCTGCAGCTAGCAGGTCCAAAAATGCATAATATGCCTCCTCTAGTTCTTTTTGCTCAGACGCAGGCTTGGCCTCTTCTTTGGGTTCAGGTTCTTGCCTTTGCTCTTGCTCCTTAGCTTGGTGTTCTTCTTGTTTGTCCTCAGCCTCCTTATCTTCTGGTGGAGGACTACTAGGAGGTGGTGATGGTGGCGGTGATGGTTGTGGGCTGGGTTTAGGGCTATCTGGTAAAGCTGCAGTTTTGCCCTTTAAGTCTCTGTCCGCTTTTGTTTTTCTTTCCCTTTCTTGGCTGTCTTGTTCATCTAGCAATGTCTGCCTTATCTGCTCCACTTCTTCCTCGGTGAAAGGGACATGGGGAATGTTTTCCGTTGTAGCATCAAGGATCTTGAAATTCTTGATACAGTCTTCAAATCGGTCCCTCTGCACTCTTCTGGATGATCCAGTCATAGACTCGAGAGATGGCTTCCATAATTCATTTAAATCACGTACCCTTGAGGGCTCTTTCGGCTCGGAAACTCTCCATCAGCCTCTCGAGTCTAGCCACTTTTTGTGATCTTGTCTCTTTGGCCGGCACTTGAGTAGACTCCTTTTTTCCTTTCTTCTGCTCAGGTTGCTCCTCTGCAACTGGTTCTAGATGTCTCTTCAACCTTGTAGCCACCCTTGGTGCTCGTTGTGGCTCGTCTTCTTTATATTCCTTTACCCTTAGCCAATCATTCTGAGATGGGGGGTCACGGCACCTTCCCTTGGCGTGTAGTGCTTCATAAATTACCTTGGTTATCATTTCTCCTGGCACTATGTAGGTTGGCTTTTTGTTGCCCATTTTTACCAAGCTGTCATGTATGTATGCCGCATAGTTGATTACCTTTGGGGTGCCTTTTGTCATTGCCCAAGTAAACGTTGTGGCAATTGCACCTGGCAGCATCCTGTAATTCTGTGGCCTCTTCATGCACATGTGGAAGTACTGGTTGTACAATTGGCTCATGATCGCCACCTTTGGGTTTGCGATGTCTTCAAAGGTGTAATTGGCCTTTTTCTCTTTGTACACCTTGACTTCATCCCTTCTTTTTGTCGCACTGTCTCCCTGATTGGAGAGATCTAGTGCATGGGCTACAACCCGCTCCGTGATAATGATCTCTATATTGGGTCTACCGTGCAAATCTGTCACCTTAGACACTCCATCCTCTTTTATGCTTGTTACAAACTCCCATACTCTTTTGACGTCCACCCCTGCTGGTATTGCTTCGAAATAGCTATGGAGGTCAATTTTCTCCAAGTAGCCGGCCATTTTTCTTCGGACAAATTTGTTGAGCTCTCTTGGAAACATTGGCAGCTCTATTACATTGCCTTCATTGTCTTTGAACACCCCCTGGTAGATCTTTAGGTCGTTTGACTCTAACAGATCTTCCTGTATCCAGGTGCTGGTGGGCTTTAGTGTTCCCTCTGGAATGACAAAAGGGTCCACCTCGTCCAGATAATCTTTGATTGTCATTCTCTTCTTCTTTGTCGGTGACTTCGAGGTTGCCATAGATCCTGTTGCACTCAGCAGTCCAAAGTTAGCGTTTTTTCCATATCAGCTGCTAAACTGAGCTTTACTTATCCAAATGACTTGAAAATTGAAATTATAGCTTAAAAGGAACTTGTGAATCTGTGCATGTGCTCACAGTGCAAATCTGGCCAAAAAATTCCATCTAGACATCCTACGCGTAGGATGTCTTTTTCTTCAGAATTGGTTCATACTTGACATGCAGGTAGTGTAAGGCTCATGGAACATGGTTATAAGATTGGATCTGAATTTGGATGACAAAAAGTGGATTTTTGGGCTGATTTAGGCTTTAGGTCACAATTTGGGTAGATTGTCCATCATGGGTAGCAATTGATGTCCAAATGGGTTGAAAATTGGTATATGGGCTCAATGCATCATGGTATTGGCTCCTATGATGTCATTTCTTGCACAGAAGGATAAATTTATGTTGAAGACATCCTACGCGTAGGATGTCTTTTTCATCAGAATTGCATGAAACTTGTCCTGTGGGTTGTCCTTGGCCTATGGAACATGGCCCTGTTCTTGGATTTGAATTTCCATAAGATTTGATGCTTATAGGACTCTGTGAGGTGTTTTTGGGCCCAAAAAATATATCTTGAAGGTGTTGGGGGTCAAAAGTCATTAGAATGGCTTCAAACTTGACATATGGCCTCTTGCTAATAAGGTAATCACATCTGGGATGACAAAGCTTCCCTTCCATGCCAAAAAGGTCCATTAGACATCCTACACTGTCGTGCTGTGACACGTACATAGTGGGAACGCATGCTACAAGATCTATCTTGTATTTTTTTAGATACATAATTATATTTCCTATAGTGTACATATGCATATTTAAGTATAATAATAAGCCTTCTATCTCGTCCTATTATTTTTCTCAAGGGTAACATATCCTTACTTTACCATCAGAAAATACTATGGGAAAAGCATCAATAGCTCCGCCTCTTTAACTTGGGGCAAAAAGAATTGATTCTTTATTTCTACTATTTCATTATCATCTCACACCCTAGCTAGATCCTATATCTAGGGTAAACTCCAATATATATATATTCTATGTATTTTTTATACTTTTCTTATATTTCTTTTTAAATAGCTACTAGGAGAGAATCAACTCCTAGTGGGACACTAGGTGGCATGATTTCAAAGATACACTTATTTTAATGCATTATTGCAAGCATGATTACAAAACTTTGTCAAGGAGCAATGTCATGCTTTCATATGGCATGAGGTGTCCTTTGGAATTAAATGAAAGTCTAGGCTAAGGAGACCACATGAAGACTTTTGCTGCCAGAAATGGACCCTATTTTGATGAATTTTTTACACAAGGCTCCAATCCGAATTGGAAAATGATTTTAAAATGAAAATCGTAGCTAATGAGCTGAAGTTTCTGCCCATATTTTGACTTTTTTATTTGGAGCCACAGTTGAGGAGATATGATCAAAATACTGGACCCTAGTCTGCCCACATCATGCAGGGACAACTCATTTCCAACTTTTCCAATTCCTGTTCACACTGGCTCCTCTCTTCTTGTGTAAACCCTTGTGGGTTCCCTTCACCTATAAAAGGGGACCTCTTCTTCCTTGGAAAGAACTCAAGCATTCAAGCCATTGATGAGAGGAATTCTTGAGGGAGTGAGTAGTAATGCCTAATTGTACTTAGCCATTAACATAAGCCCAAGCCTACACTTTCTCCTAGAGGGAGACTAACCATTCTTGCAACAAGCTAAACTTGGAAGATTAACTCTAATCAAAGAAGGTCTTGCACTTGGTGTATCATTCAAAGTGGAATTATCCACTCTTCTTCTCTCTCCCATCAATAATGGTGCTGAAGGGTTTCAAGTAAGATGTGTTCTACATTGATGTTTTCTTGATTTCTTGTTGTTTTCATTTTCATCTCTAATCCAACATATATATATATATATATGTATCTAATCTCATCTCCTTAACCAAACCTATCTTTCTCATTCTTAGTAATTCATCCTCTCTAGGTTCTCTTTGCTACAGGGACATCTCTCCCCGCAGTATCCTTATTGCCTACGGGCAAGAATAGGGCTTGGGAGGGAAACTTCTCATCTCTTCACTTCTCTCATATCTACATTTCTCACATACTATCCTAGATGAATAACCCACATGATGATAATTTCTATCGCTTTCACTCTGTACGATCTATTAGAATTAACGTATGGATTAGCCGTAAAATACACTTTCAACAACGTATAGTGTTTCTCTTTGGCCCAGAAAAGCTCAATGAAATACTTCTATCACCGGATCCCATCATACTACCTCTCATAGACTATAACTTTTCTTTTGACGTAAGTGTAGTTATCTTGCTATGAACCAAGAGGATTTGTACACACAATTAATCCCAATCACTAGACAAAATATATATATTATGGTAAGCACAAAACTACAATTCCAAAGAGCAATTCGTAGCCTATTTGGCCAGCCAAGATTGAATGCCGTTAACTCATCTGTTAACCCTTTCATATTACCCATGATAAGATATGACCATAGCCTTGATGTTTTCATCTTTGTGTTATTTTGACATTTTCTTTTGTGTTCTTTCTTTGTGCGTGTGAGTGCAAGAGAGAATGGGTGGGCTTCTTTGATTGTACTTCTTTCCAAACCCTAGTCTTCATGGCATCTATGGTTTAACTCCTTCATATAGTTTTTGTCGAGTTCTCTCACAAACTCTCACAGCCATAAGCCTGGTGCTTTCCTGGCAAGACCGCAAATTTCTCGACAACGCGTAGGATGTTTAATTCATCATTTTTACTCCCTGACCACACAGATGGTTTGTTGATGTGTATGTGAATGTGTTGTGCAAGTTTCATGAGATTTGGACAAGATTTGGTAGATCAATGGCCCATTATTGCCTCTATGCCTTAACTTTGCGTTTTTCCATGCATATGAGGTCAAATCTGATCCAAATGTGATGCAACTTGGTGTAGGGCTTGCAAATGTCATTCAGAACATGTGCATGACAAAAATTGTTGGGTTTTATGCCAAAAAGTGCCCTTGAGACATCCTACGTGTAGGATGTCTCCTAATGATTTTTTCAGTGTTAGTGTTCCCAGTGATTGCCCTTTGCCCCCTTAAGTCCCTATTGAGCTTAATTTCAACAAAAAAGTCAAATGGATAGAGTATAACTGTCTGTGTGGACTTCAGAGCCTCCGAGCCGTTTTCTGACTTTTGGAGTGCTTTTTGGCGATGAAATTTCTCGATGTTGGTCTCCATAGCTTCCCAATCCCTTGGGGATCCTTGCCGTATGATTTTTGTCGACTTTGGCTTCACCGGAGCTCCATTTGTCAATTTGTCTCTCTAGAAGCACCCGTGGTTGCGTTTACATGCCTTTGATGATTTGTGGTGGTCTACCAACATAGGACTTGGTTGTTGATGGTCTAGGAAAGCCGCTCGTGAAGTTTGGTGGCAAACGGACTTGTGGTTTGGCCGCAAGTGCATTTTGATGCTTTGTGTGTCTGATGCCGTTTCTGAGGTTTAGTGCCGCTTTGGGTCACTTTTTGGTCATGCGGATCATATGGACTTGTCGAGCATGTCGAGATGCTCCTACCCATAATTTTTGGTAGCATTTGGTCGCCGTTTTGCCGATTTCCCATTTGGTGGCCTATTGCGGGTTTCTAGGAATTAGGGTTTTTTTCGATGGTCTCCCACTGCCTTTGGCTATCCAGGACTGGTCTCCTAGACTAGGGTAAGCTGTCGATGAAGTCTTGTTGCTTTCGGGTTAGCCGTTAGGCCGCCGTCTCTACTTGCAGGTCTCTACCGCTCGCTTTGTGTGTGAATACCTCTACGCTAGCTTTCGCGACATAATGACAAACATGCACCAAAAGCTCAAGGTGGTGAGCCTACCTCTCATGTCTCGAGCTGGTCCGATAGACATGCGCGTCATAGAAGCTTCTGGAAGGTCGATCCGCTCTAGGTGGCAGAAGCTCTCTCCACAAAGTCAATAGTGAGAATGAGCTAAAAATGGGGTGGAAATTTCTTATAATGGAGGTCCCCGAACCATTTTTCATGAAATTTGACCTGTGCTCCTATCTTTTTGCGAGATGCAGTTTAGGTTCAAAAATTTCTTGATTTGGACTCCATTTGCCCTGTTTACCAGAAATTTGTCATTTCGGTCAAAACCTGGCCAAAACACGCTTTCCGTTCTAATCTCATAATTGCACCCCCACTGTACCATAGGTTTTCCTTTAGTCACTGGTCATCCCCGTATTTTTTGTTTTTCATTACGACTGTTTTTCACCTGCTTTTTGTATTTATGAAGTTTTTTTGCCGAAAATTAGCAAAATTAAAAGGAAAATAGCAAATCAAACCCAAAAAATTCCCAAAAATCATAATAGATCACAAACATCACCGCAACACATTATATACACTCACATACAATTTTTATGGCCGAATTTCTCCATTTTACAAATATTTTTCCTGAAAAATGGCTATTTCTACTTATATACACACACCTAGGGGCTTGATTTAGCGTTTGGCCCCCTATACCTGTAGCTTCATGCTGTATAAGGGCATATATACTTGGGTTACTCCAGAAAATTCCGCAATCAAACGTCAACCCTTAAAATAGTTGAAAATCATGCCCTTTTTTGCTGTTTTTGTTATTGGTTCCGCATTGAGAATGCCTCCCCCCCTCCTAGTCGGAGTCCTCCCGGACGACAAGGTTTTGCCTCGGAGTATGTGCCGTGCATAGGTTGAAAAATTTGTGCTAATGCCCGGCCGATTAATGTGGCCCTATTTTATGCATACTCGGTTAATGCATGGAAAAATTAATGTTGTGCAAGAGAAGGAAATAAGCAAGATGCTTATTGGCATTCGCCGTCGAGGCTTCCTGCTTTCTTTGCAAGTAACACTGTAATTCTACTGCTCTCTGTTTAATTGTCTTTTGGGCAAGAGGCAATTGATTTGCCGAAATGGTTGATGGAGTCGTAGCTGTTTCTGAGGATAGAATTGGCTGGGATGTGATAGATATGGGCCTTATGGCCTTGTCTTTCCATTGGTACTTTGGTGCTGCCAACTTTTGTAGATGGTTTGGCACTTTCTTGTTTGCCACTGGTCTGTCTGTCATCGGCATCCGCATATATCTGTTCTCCTTGTTGACCTACAGATGTCTACTTTCCATTGTTGCTTGTACCGTAGGGACTTCCTTTGGCTTTTGCTTTGGGATCCATATCTGTTTTATGACCTTGGTTTTGGGTTGCACCGTCTGCTTTGTTGGAATCTGGTTGTTACATTGTTTCTTTCCCGCCATGGAATTTCTATCCTTCCGCATCCATACTTGTTTACCTTGTTTTGGTAGCCTAGATTTTTGCATTGTGGCGAGTGACTTCAGCTGTCTGCGATTAGCATGGTTGGCTTTCACCTGGTTGTTGGTCTCAGGTTTCATGGTGGTCTTTGATGGTATTTGTTCTTTTGTCTCTGTTGCCAGTGATTGCATGGCTTGTTGTTCATCATGATGGTATTGCTGAGAAAAAGCTATCACCTGTTGTTCATGTTCGTGCTGAATTTTGACCGCCTTTGCGTTCCAGTCTATCTGGACATTGTATGCTTTTTGCCAAGGTTGCCCTAGCATCATTGGGTGTTGTGTGCTTTCATCTGTCACCACATAGAATTTGTGTGGGTAAATATATTGATGTAGCTGTACATGCAATATAGTCCATCCTAATGTTTGCAATGGGTGTGATGTGTTACTTTCCAGCACTTGGGGAGTAGGATGAAGTTGAGTTGTGACTTTGATCTGTTGGTATAATCCGTAAGAGATCAAATTTGCTTGAGCACCCGAATCAAGCAAGGCTGTTGATTCAACTTGATTGTTGCCTACTTTGACTGTAATTATTGGTTCTATTGTTTCCTCCTCCAAGTTCATCAGTCGAATGGCATTGATTCTCAATGGTGGTTCACTTTGTTTTTGTTGTTGCAGAAGCCGTCTTTTTGCAATGCGTTCTTCTGCTTCGGCTTGAGCTTCCTCCCATACTCTCCCTTTTTCCTTCATTCTTTGCTTTCCTTGATGAATCTGTTGGAGCATCTCCTGTGTGAGGGGTAGAAGATATCTCCTCAGTCGACACCCACTAATCCAGTTTGGCATTTCTTCAGCTGCGAATGTAGCAAGCTTGACAGCTCCACTTTGTGATAGATCATGAATCACAAATGGTCCCATCCCTCGCTTTTTAAGTTTCTTGGCATGGTGATTCAAGGTATAAACAAGTACGTAATCACCTGTTTTGAACTCTTTGGTACGCACATGTTTGTCAAAAAATTCCTTTTTTCTTCTCTTTTTAGCATAGATTGAAGCGACAGCTCGTAAGTGGAGTTCATCAAGCTTTTCAAGATCATTAATTCTTGAAGAGAGTTCATGCCCTGTCCATTCCAAACTTGTTGCTACTCGTAGAGTTGGGATTAAAAACTCTATGGGTAGTATAGCATTTAGCCCAAACACCATGTTGTGTGGTGTTGTTCCTATTGATGTTTTGTAAGCTACCCTGTATGCCCATAGTGTTGAGTGTAGTTGCTGATCCCAATCGGTTCTTGATTCTGACACTATTTTAGTGAGAACCGTGCATAGTGTTTTATTTGTGGCCTCAGCTTGCCCATTGGCCTGTGGATGGTATGGTGCTGATTTCCTATGTATGACCATGAATTCCTCTAGTAGATATTCAATGACTTCATTGAGGAAGTGTGTTCCACGGTCACTGACAATTTCTATTGGTAACCCGTAACGTACAAAAACATTCTCATACAAATTGAGCCATGGTGCGTGCATCAGCTTTTTGTGTTGCTTTGGCTTCGACCCATTTTGTGAGATAGTCCGTAGCCACAATGATATATTGGGTATGGGTGCGATATGCAGGGGGTGATATAGGTCTCACAAAATCAATGCCCCATTTTGCAAATGCTCTTGCCCGCATCATTGGCCATAATGGCATCTCATCTCTTTTTATTGGTATCTTGGTGCGTTGACATGCATCACAACGCTTTACAAACTCATTTGCATCCATGTGCAATGTAGGCCACCAAATTCCTGCGGTTAAGACAATTTTTGCTTTCTTATCGCCCGAAAAATGGCCTCCACTTACTCCGCTATGTGCATGTTCTAGAATCAGTAGGTATTCTCTTTCACTTGCACAGATTCTAAGTTGATTGTCCTTTCCCCGCTTATAGAGTTGATTTCCAGTTAACTGAAAGTCACGAGCTTCCAGCTCTATAGCTTTTTCCCGTGCTCTTGTAATGTTCTCAGGGAACGTTCTAGTGGTTATGAAGTCAATGATATATTGACTCCATGCAGGTGCTATGTTCACCCGAAACAAAGTTGCGAGATCCACTGGTCGTTTGGCACTACATACTGTACAATTGGTGACATAAGAATGTGTATCCGCATACATAGTTGGCCAATAAACCCCTAACTGTTTTAGTCTCTGGTGTGTTTTCACTGTCGAACAATGAAATGCACAACCCTAGACATGTGCCTCTTCAAGGTAGCACTCGAATTCTTCCGGATTTATACATAATCATAGGATTAGGTCAGTCTCAAGATGATACAGTCGTCCTGCTATCAACTGGAAGTTTTTTGTTTGTTGAATTGAGTTTGATAATACAGGATCTGCATCCTGTATTATCAAACTCACTTCCGTAGGAGAGAATGCTAACTATTTCCTGAGACCATTTGGGTACTATTTCAATGTTGAAAAGATAAGCACCTGGTATGTCATCATCTACCCCTTGAGGAGCTTCCCCGTTGTGTATTCTTGAAAGATGATCAGCTCGCAGATGGGTTTTACCCCTTTTGACCACCACTGTGAAGTCAAATTCTAGCAATAGAATAAACCAGCGTACGATTCTCCCTGTATTGCAAGGTTTATTTACTAGGTATAAAAGAGCTTGATGATATGTGAAGAACACAAATTTGTTTGCAAGCAAATAATGCCGAAATTTCTTCACAGCATAAATTATTCCTAACCCTTCCCTCTCGGTGGTTGTGTAGTTCTTTTCTGCACTATTTAACTGTCGGCTCGCATAGAAAACCGGAAAATCCATTGTTCCGTCTCCAGGTTGAGCTAGAATACTTCCAATTGCATATGCTTCAGCATCAATGTGCACATGGAATATCTTTTCCCAATTTGGTGCCTTTAGTACAGGTGCTGATATAAGGTTTTCCTTCAACCTTTGGAATGAGGTTTCACACTCCTGGGTCCATTCGAAATTGACTAGCAAACGATACAAAGGTTGTGCGATAACCGGATACATGTATATGAATCTTCGATAATATCCGCAGTGCCCCATGAAGGATTGCACTTGTTTCGCATTAGTAGGCCTGGGAAGGTCTACAATGACTTTGACTTTGTCTAGGTCTGTGGTTATGCCGTTTCTTGAGACAATGTGTCCTAAGATTCGTCCTTGCTTAACCATAAATACACACCTTTCCGGGTTTAGAGAGATTCGATATATTCTGCACTTTTCAAAGACCTTGTGCAAATGGTCAATATGTTCCTCTTGCAGAAGAGAGTGTACACACAGGTCATCCATGTAAATTTCTAAGAATAATCTTAGGTATTCCTTGAAAGCGTGAGTCATTAACCTCTAGAAAGTGGCTGGTGCATTTGTTAAGCCAAATGGCATAACTCGATATGCATAAATCCCCCATTCTGTGGCAAACGCTGTTTTGTGTTGATCCTCCCTTGCTATTGCCAGTTGGTTGTATCCTGAAAACCCATCCAGAAAGAAATAAGCCTGTTTCCCGGCCACTCGCTCAAGGACATGTTCTGTAATTGGCAAGGGATAATTATCCCTTATGGTTGCTGCATTCACCTTTTTGAGGTTTACACACACCCGCAGTTTTCTATTCTTCTTGGGAACTACCACAATGGGTGACACCCAATCTGTATGTTCAATTTCATAGATGAACTCTGCTTCCATCAGTTTATCAATCTCTTCTTTGATTCGTTTGGCAAATGTTTCATTATATGTATAAGGACGTTGTTTGCTAGGTTTTGCATCCGATTTCAAAGGAATTGTATGTTGGCATATCAATGGATCAACTCCTTTGAGGTCTTTATAGGACCAAGCGAACACATCTTTATACTTCGTAAGAAGTTGTGTTAGCTGTGCTTCCTCCTCAGGTTCTAAATCGTTAGCTATATAGACCGGCTGAGGCTTTTCACCTGGTTCTGCGAGGTCTATTCTCTTTGCATTTTCAGGCTCATCGTAAGATTCTTGGTTGGTCCTCTCGCTGATTGGTGCTGTCATGATGATTTTTCTATCTTGGATAGTAAATTTCCGGTAGTGTGCTGGTACGTTCATGTTGCCCTTTTCTGACTCCCTTTACCATCACTATCTTCTTCAGTAGTCCATATCTCTCTCAAAGACCTTTCAGTTCTTGGTATTTCTGTTTACGCTTTAGTTTGGTCCACTCTTGGTCTTTTGTTGTTTCTTTTTTTTTATTTTTCAGATTTTTGTGATTTTGTTTCGGTTTTAACTTTTCTTACCTGTTTTATTTCTTCTTGGGTTTGTTCTTTTCGATTTTTTGAGAATTTCCCTGATATTTGATCTTCACACAATCCTCTTCTTTTACAAGCATCAAATAGTGATTTTTACCTTTTATCTTGGGCATCAGGTTCTCTCTCGCTTTCCTTCCTGCTCTTTTCCTCCTATAGCGTTCTTGGCGTCTAGGGTATTGATTAGAAAAATCATAAAACTTGATATTCTCGGCTTCATTCCCACGCTCACTTGAGGTGTCTGAACACTCATTATCTGTCTCATCATTTACTTCCAATTGTTCAGAGGAGTTGTAAAGCTCTTCTTGTTCTGGAGGTTCTACCGTCTCTTTCTCTGGCACAACGCTTACCATGTAATAGGGTAGCACATCGTAGCCATCCTTATCGCAAAATTTTGTTGTTGGACTGTCAGTAACGGTACAGACATCTAATGTTGCCAGTATGTGTTCCCATTCTAGAGGTTCCAAGGCATCTTCAGGGAAAGGTTCCGGAATATACTCCTTGTCCTCAGTTTCTCTTTCTAAGACGCATTCCTCTTTTCTTAAGCTTCCACAATGTGAAGCTCCGCACATCCATAGCTCTTTTGGTTTCCCTAACCATGCTAGTAGTTCTGATCCTGCTATTGTAGCCGAATCAAACTCTTCCATTGGTGTTTGGTTTACATCTTTGTAACTATGGTCTCTCAGGTGTATTTTAGTTTTCGTCTCGCCATGTCTGAGGTATGTGTGGTCACAACCCCAATCTTGGACCATCTTCATTTGTCGCATGAATGGTCGTCCCAAGATTATCTCATAATTGTTCTTTTTGTCAAAATCGACTATTGAAAATTTATGCTCGTACTCGATCCCACACGAAGTGACAATTACTTTTTCTAAGAGTCCTAGAGGCTTCTCCATGAATCCATCTGCCAATTGCAGCTTCATTCTGGTAGCCCTCAAAGCTGATTTTCCCCATTTTTTCCAGATTTCCTTGCTGGTGATAGCAACTCCTGCTCCACTGTCAAGAATGGATTTGGAAACTACTCCTTGGAATTCTACCGGTAGCGTCGTGTTTCCGTCTTCTCCCTCGCAATATTCTCCAACCTTATTCAATGGTACCGGCCTAGTGTTTAGGTTAGGCTTGTCCAACTCCCTGATTCCTTCTTGTAGCTTCAAGGTGGGGTCTTTCACTCCAAATTTTTCTAGGCATTTTCCTACTGTGGTCCACATGTTTGGCCTTAACCTTAGGAGTTCTGCTAACGTAATTGTGAATGCCACCGGGGTGGATAACAACTCATTCAATCCTTGTGAATCCATCACCTTGTTAGAAGAAAGTCTTTGACATGGGATTGCTCTCACTTCCGACTTAGCTTCATATTCTCCCAGGTAAGAGGGTAAAGTTATCAAAGAGTCTGTTTGGCTGTGCCCCGAACTAATAGATCCTTGGTCTCCCCCTTGTGAATGTATCTCAAAGTTCACTTGTGATCTTGCCTCGAATTCTTCAATAGGAGGTAAGATCAAGTTATTTTCTTTTTTCGTGCTATTCATGTGGTTACTCATCCTATTAGCCTCGTTGGCCTCCCTGATTTGCTTCCACAAATCATCTAGACAATTACCGTCCTTTCCCATTTCTGCCAATATTTTAGGATGGACCCCGTCACTTGCCTCATCGGTGGTATTTGACACTATGATAGGCTCTCCTCTGGACTCATAATCATTAGTGAGTCTTTCCTTTTTTTCTTCATGTTTCTCTAACGTTGGTTGGATAGGGGTTGGAGCTGGTGCGTCATGACAATTTGCCGGTTTACCCAATGGGTCTTCCATCAATGATTGAGCCGTCTCGATCATCTTTTTACACATATCCATCCTTTGTTTTTCTATTTCTGCATATGGATAAGTCATCCACCTTTGCTCCTGGGTTTGGTTTTTTTAAGAGCTTCATAAGCTTTTAGAAGCGCATCCAGCTCCTCGTTTACCTTGTCTGCCAGTAGAGTGTTGAAGATGATGAAACAGGAAACAGAAGGAAGACAGCAACTCAGAGTAGGAAGAAGATGGAGAAGGAGAAGACACAGAGCTTGTGTACGAGATCTCTGTAGTCTCTCTCTCTGTATTGGAATAATTGTGTATTCAAACTCAGAGCTACAAAGCTTATATGAAACCCTAAGAGATAAGGTGTCCTTTCACACCAAGTGTCCAGGGGGAAAAACCCAGTGGGAGAAAAGTGCCCCTGGTGAAGCGCGTATACACACTAACACTACTACATGTCTACAATCCCCCCCTGTAGTGATAGTGTGAATCCGTACAAGGTAGCAGATCATCATGTGTATGAGAGTAAGCCCAAAGCTTTTTGGAAAGCTTCAAACTTTTCTCGTGATAACGCCTTCGTAAATAGATCTGCAATGTTATCCTGTGTAGGACAGTAAGTTAGTGTGATCTCCCCTGCATGTAGCCTTTCCCTGACATAGTGGTAGTGAACCTCTATGTGCTTTGTTCTTGCATGAAATACTGGATTCCTTGCAACTGCCATAGCACTCTGACTGTCAGTGAAAATGGTAGTGGGTGCCTGTTGACACTCACAAAGATCTGCCAATAACCTGCGTATCCATACACAATCAACTGTTGCCGTGAAAGCTGCCCTGTACTCAGCTTCACAAGTTGATGTAGCCACTGTGGGTTGCTTCTTGCTTAGCCAAGATATACATGCATTTCCCAAGAAAAAACAATTGCCACTTGTGGAATGCCGTGTGTCAAAATCACCAGCCCAATCTGAATCGCTGTAACCAAGAAGCTGCATAGAACTGTTCTTTCCATACATATCCCCCCTTGGAAAGAACATGGCAAGATTAGGGGTACCTGAAAGGTAACGAAGTATGCGCTTCACAGCCTGCCAATGATGCATACCTGGGCTGTGCATGAATCTGCTTGTTTGTGAAACCCCAAATTGAATGTCTGGACGAGTGTTGCCTGCCAAATATATCAAGCAACCAACCGCTGCTGCATAAGTATGTACATCAAAAGGTTCTCCAGCATCGTGCATGCTCAACTTTGATCCAGTTTCTACGGGTGTAGAGATTGGCTTACAATTTTGCATACCAAACTTGTCCAAAATTTTATGCAAATATTTTGCCTGCAACATGTATATGCCATCCTCTGATTGCACAAACTGAATACCCAAGTAATAATGTAGCACACCAAGATCAGACATCTCAAAGGTTTTTCTCAAAGCATCTTTAAACGCTTCAATTTCATCTGCACTATTGCCTGTAAGAAGCATATCATCCACATAAAGTGTTAGCATAATGAGAACTCCATCTCTCTTTTGGACATACAAAGTACTTTCTGTTGGACTATTTTGAAATCCCTGGCCAATCAAATAAGTATGTATCTTCTCATACCATGCTCTTGGAGCCTGTTTGAGACCATACAAAGCTTTACGCAATCTACATACCTTTTGCTCTTGACCTTTTACAACAAAACCACTTGGTTGAATTACATACACTTCTTCCTGCAAATCACCATTCAAAAAAGCAGTTTGGATATCCAACTGATGCACTTTCCAACCATGATGAGCAGCAATTGCAACTAGTGATCTAACTGTGGACGCACGAGAAGTAGGAGCAAAGGTTTCATCATAATCTATGCCTTTCTGTTGCGCATAGCCTTTTGCCACAAGCCTTGCTTTGTACCTGTCAACAGTACCATCTTGTTTCCTTTTTACCTTAAAAACCCACTTTGTACCAATAGGCTTTTTACCTGTAGGCAAGGAAGAACAGGTCTTTAATGGAGACAGCTAGATGTATGCTCAAGGCTAAGAGTTTGCCTCATAAGCTATGGATGGAGGCAGTTGCTTGTGCAGCACATGTTTTGAACAGGTGTCCTACTCGTGCCTTGAAGACCATTACTGCATATGAAGCTTGGTATGACAAAAAACCTTCAGTCAGTTATCTTCGTGTTTTTGGTTGTCTTGCTTATGCTCACATCCCTCAGCAGTTACATGGAAAGCTTGATGATAAGGCAATCAAATGTATATTTGTGGGGTACAGTAGTGGAAGTAAAGGTTATAGACTTTACAATCCTGCTACAAACAAGATTTTTGAAAGTCGTGATGTAATTTTTGCAGAAACTACTGCTCAACCTATGGTTGCTTTTGATGTACCGCATATGCAGACACATGATGTATTTGAAGGTTTGCTTCCTTCTTTTGTGGAGAATCAAGAATCACAACAGGTTGATAATCTTGATCAATCCTTTGATCAGCATGTGACACCTCATGATGTAGAGGAAATTGTGCATGAAGAGCAAGAAGTTCTCAGGGAAGAAAGAACCTTGCCTAAATGGGTTCAAAAAACTTTGCAGGATAGCAAGTTGGATGCACCGTTGCCACGGAAAACACGTGCTGGTACTACTTTTGGCAGAGAGCAAGTAGATTTGGCTTTCTTTAGCACTCTTTGTGATGCAGATGAGCCTGATTCATTTGAACAAGCTTTAGAGTGTGTTCAGTGGAAAGATGCTATGCAGCAAGAAATTGATTCTATTCATAAGAATCATACATGTAATTGCACATTCTGGGCAATATGCATTGACTCTAATGATTTCATCATGAGGACAATCTCTCAGCCAATGGTCTCCGCCACACTTGTAATAGGGTCCCTTGGGTTGTTGAGGTGCTCCTTGAGCCCCTCGTTGCTGGTAAGCCTGTCTCTATCCGCCCATGCCTCCATTGGCTATGAACAACAATGTTCCTTCATCTAAGCTATATCTTCCTTCTCCTGCGGCCTGTGCAGCAGTTGGAGGTCCCTGATTTCTTATCATGCTCCATGGTTCTGGTGTTAAGGGTTCTTTTGGTGGATAATAGACAGGGTTTTCCGAATATCCATTGGGATCTTCATAATATGCATGCATAGGCACCAAAGCCTTTTCTTCTGATTCAGTTACCGTTGGTGTGTATCTTTTACCAACTGGTCGTAAACCTGGTAGGAGTGGTTGTTTCCCCAATACTGGTTGTGGTCTTTCTACACCTACAGGTCCTGGTAAGTTGCCTGCTTGATATCTAGGCATCGGTGGAACTTGAGGGGAAGCTACAGGAGCTTGGGGAGCATAAGGCCTCTCCCTCACATATCCCTTGTTATAGTAACATTCCTTGGTCCCATGGTTTGTCCATTTTTGTTCAATAGCACACCACTTGGGCTGTTTAGCCTGGGGTTTGACGTACAAATTGATATTTTTTAGCACTTCATCTATGAGCTGCTCCTGGGTTACCGCTATTTCTCCTTTCAGTGTTGTCTTGGAAGACCTGCTCCCACTTTGCTGTGAAGATGACTCGTCATCAAGTTCCTTGAACTTCCCTTCTTTGTAGACCGCACAATTGTCTACAAGGTATAGAGCCTCCTTGGTCAACTCATTCAACGTCGTGCTCCTCTTTATATGTAAGTCTTTCTAGAGATCTGCATTCCTTAGTCCTTGGATGAATATTAGCATAAGTCTCGACTGAGTTGGCAGTTCTTCAACACGACAGAACTGAACATATCTTTTTAGTCTTAGGACTGCCTTCCGTACAAATTCTCCATCTTTTTGTTTAAACTTATGGATTTGTGAGACGGTATTATGAGCTATTCCCCTTTGAGATAATTCCTCAATAAACTCTTCAAACACTCCCTCCATCGACTCAAAGTCTCTATGCTCCACAAAGTCAAACCAAGTTGCAGCATCATCCTCTAGGGTTAGTCCAAACCATGCAAATTGGGTAGGAAAGTCTAACACCTCTTCTGCTCTAATTACACGCACAAAGGCTGCTACATGATCTCTCGGGTCTCTGTTTCCTGTGTATTTCTTGTTTACCCATTTTTGCACTTGAGAAGGTCTAATTCTGCGATGGTCTACAAACCTCATCATTGGATCACCCCGCCCAAGTCTATACACCTCCTCAGGCCTTCTGTAATAGGCTGGTTCCTCTCCCAACAGTGCTTCTAAGCCATAATTTCTAACGATTCTCGCTGGAGGTGGTTCTTCTCTTCGAACTTGTTCGATGGGTGGTCCTCCAAGCTCGGTCGACCCTTGTGTATTTGGCTGACTCTCTGGTTGATACCTTGAATACTGTGGGGGTTCTTGCAAATCCCTGAGCCCTCGTGCGGCTTGATAACCATCTCGGTTTCGGTCTTGTTCCATTGTTGCACTCTGTCAAAGCCATGCCTGCAATGATGGCTGGTTTGCTGGTTGGTCTTGGTTGTTGAATGCTTTCTGTCTGGTGGAATGTGAGGTAGTGTCATACTCATCTGAAAATGGATTTGTTGACTTGCTTGGGGTGTGGACGGCTCTCGGTTTTTCCGCAGGGGCATATGCTGATGCTCCTGGACCTGTTTCTCTTTCTACTTCCTCTGGGAGAATACGTTGGTATTCTCGCCCGTATCTATCAACAAAAACTATGCCCTTCCCCGTAGCAGTGTCATAAGAGAATAAGTAAAGAACCTTTTCTTTGCTTAGTTCGTTTACGTATGGTTCTTTGCTGTGAAAGTAAGAGACAATACCCTCGCTCTCGTGTTTGTAGATCCCCACATTCTTGTTATAAGTTGGAATCCTAATTGTTTTCTTATCGTATATAAAAATAGCTTCATGCCGATCAATGTTTGCTGGTGGCTCTTGAGTTTCTGAAACCATTTTTCCTTTAGCCACGTTATCTCCATATCTGTTGTAATCTTCAGGGTTGCTAACTATTAAATAGTGGTTCCCCTTTTCATCTCGGAATCTATCTCCATCATCATACACGCTAATTATCTCCAATCTTTGTGCTGCCCTCTCTTCGATACAAATGCACTTGCGGCCTCGATAGTCAGAATAGACTAGGCTCCTCTTCAGTTTGTTCCCTCTAAGAAGATCACTGTAAGCCTGGAATCATTCAAAGGATTTTGGGAGGTGCTTCCTCCTTGCATAGGTCCATCATAGGTGAAACCTCCTGGCTGTTGACTACCCATCATGAAGAAAGATTTGTCTGACGAAGTGTCAGTATCACTACCTTCCTCAATAATCGGTGCTAGCGGATCTAGCTTGGCTTGAGTTACACTCTCTTTGGTGGACACTAAGCTACCTTGGTCACCTGCCACCTTCTGGTCTCTAACAATGTATCTTCCTGATCTTAAATTCATCAAACTTATTAATGCAATTTAGCACAAATTCAACCACTCACCTGGCAGCGGGTCAGTTTTTGCACAACTTCTTGCCTTGTTGCTGAATATACCTGTACGCAATTGAATCAAAGCATTTATCTGCTAGAGGTTATCTTAGTAATGATTGGTATAACCGGAGAGTTAATCTCAAACACTACTGTATTTTATACACTACTGATGTTCTGGATTAGGTTGCTAATCTGAAACGGTACATCTCTCTGATGTTGGCCAATTTATGCGAAAAATTCTGAATTCAGTCTTTGCTTTGCAAATGGGCAACCAAGGTCCAAATTCACTTCTGAAAGAAGTTCTAGAACCCTTAAGCCAAATGGAACCTCACTGTCTAGTCCAGGTCAAATTTTCTCTGCAGTATGTCTCAATAGACATCCTACGCGTAGGATGTCTCCTGCTGTATTTTGCCTGGATTTTTGCACTATTGTTTCCGTTTGTTGTGCTAAGCTTACAGCTGCTTTTACTTTTTGATTTGGACTTCTATAAGCTGGTCAATGAGTCAGAAATCTATTCCGACGGTCTGTTGATGGTATTGTTCAATCTAATCAACTCCAAATTGGACCAAAATTGACTAGTAGGCTTGCCTTAGGCCATATAACACCTTACAATGCTCAAAGTCAAATTCTGGATTTATTTTCTTGCATTAGACATCCTACGCGTAGGATGTCTTTTTTCTTCAGAATGGCTTCAAACTAAAGGCTCAAGCTCCCCTTGAGTTGCTGATCACCTTGGTATACTCAGATTTCAGTTTGGAGTCCCAAATCACTCAGAAGACATCCTACGCGTAGGATGTCTTTTTGGCCTGTTTGACCCCAGATTTGTTCCACAGCTTCCCCTTGATGTCAGTATCCCAGTGGTATGCTTAGATTTTGATTTGGATGTCAAAAGTCCCAAACTTCAGCTGTTTTTTGCTTTGTCAGTCAAAAGTGCTAAAGTCCACTTTGAACCCAATTTTCTTTCCCAAATGAGGTGAAACCCCTTTCAGTCACTCAATATATCATGCAAGACACACTCATGCAGCCATCTTATGGTTTTGGTCTCAAGTTAATGTTTTGGCACTATTTGGGTAGGATGTCTTGCAATTTTAGTCTATCTGGCCTTATCCTGTCAAGACATGGCCAAATTTCCACTTTCCAGTTGAAATTAGGGTAAATTCTACCTTCTGAACACACTCGTCAACTCAAAATCCCAAAATTCCTTCCAAATTGACCTATAGACATCCTACACGTAGGATGTCTCCTGGCTTAAAATTAAATTTTTTTTCTGACAGGAATGCTCCTGATGCTCTGTAGACCTATCAAAAACACTCACAGTAACTTTTAGACTTCAATTAGGGTTTCGAACACACTTTTGCGTCTTTTTGCGTCTTTTACAAACTTGTAATGATTCTACCAAGCAAGTGTACATGCATGAAATGCTCTAGATCTGAATCATGATGTCCTACTTACTCTACTCCTTCTTATCATGAAGAAATGGTGATAATGGTATTTTTTGGTTGCTTTTTGGCCTCTCCGGACTCTCAAGATCTCCTCTCACCACTTCTACCACTCCAACTCCTACTCTAGAACTCGACTATTACCTAAAACTTCCTCAGTCTACCTCCTATACCTAAGTCGAAGGATCTAGGCCAGACACACGCTTCCTAGACTCCCTCTAAGACCTCAAGAGTCCTCCACCCTCTGATGCTGCCTAAATGTAAAGCGAGACTCTTGGCGAGCCAAAAATCCCAATCCTCAAGGATTAGTCTCGGTCACCTACCTAAGGTTTTCGTCCCCAGCAGCGGCGCCAATGTTGGACTAATACGCCGCGACGGACGTTAGCACAGCGAGAACTCACCTAACAAGTAATGTCAGCTAAGGACGAAGCTCGACCCGGAGGCGCGTGGGAGCAAGCATAAGGTGTCACCCTGCGCTCGACCGACTCCTAACTAATTCCTACAGAGGTCCCTACTAATTGTCTAAGTCACAGTCTTCAAAAGTGCAAAAGAGGAATCTTCCTACAACGGTTGTTAGAGCCGAACACCCATCAAACACTTTCGAAACACCATAGAACTTGAAGGAGACCCTACTAATATCTATAGGCCGCTCTCCCTAAGGTCTATAAACCAAAATCATGACCCAAAACACCCGGTGCAAAAACACGTAGGATGTCTGGCCGAAATCTGCAAGTCTTTGTTTCCAAAATCTGAAGTGCCTAATGTGTATCTCTACTCAATGTGAACGCGTGGATATACTGCAATGTGAAATCAGATAAGGTATGCTCACCCAAACAACCGATGAAGCTTGTAGAAGGAGCTCCCAAAGCTTGACCGTACGTGCGCAATGTTGGTATCGGCTCGTAGCTCTAGTCAGGCGCAGCACGTTGCACTTCTCCGCACTCGATTCCAACCATCGTAGCACACGTAGAGTCAAGACGAAGCTCACACTCTCTCTCACGTACACAGTACGCTCACTCATAGACTTCAAACTTGTTTTTAAAATGACAAAAGGTCTTTCATTAAGGTCAAAAGGTGGTATATATACCTTACAACTTCTCAAACCCTAAAGTTCCAAAATCAACCATCTACTCAATCTAACTATCAAAACTGGGATACAATCTAGAAACTTCTGTAAGTCCCAATATATACAATGTGAAAAATCGGGTTTTCCTCAATGAATAAATAATTACAAAAATAATATTCCGCCGGGTAGTTAGATGCCGTGGGGTGTGTCCAGCTTCTAACAGCCACTTGTCCAAGCTAACTCTATTGAAACATAGAGAGAACCAAAGGTCCACCACTTGTCCAAGCTAGGCTATATTGAAACATGGAGAGAAGGATGCTCCACCATTTCTCCAAGATAGGCTTCATTGAAACATGGAGAGAAGAAAGCTCCACCATGTCTCCAAGCTAGGATCCATTTAAATACCCTAAACCCATTTTATTTTGTACATGGGGGGTTTTATTTCAAATCCCACCACTTGTCTAACCTATTATCCCTAGTAGCACGAGTGGGTTGGTCTCAAGATACACCACTTGTACACTCTATGTCATTATATAAAGAAGAACTATGTATTAAGGTCCACCACTTGTCCAATCTATAAGGTTATATCTTAGATGGTATCCTTTCTCACCACTTGAAATGCCCATGATATGTTTTACATGGGGGTTTCATTCCAAGGTCCACCACTTGTCCAAGCTAACTCTATTCAAACATAGAGAGAAGAAAAGGTCCACCACTTGTCCAAGCTAACTCTATTCAAACATAGAGAGAAGCAAAGTTTCGCCACTTGTCAAAGCTAGGCTCTGCTGAAACATGGAGAGAAGTAACCTCCATCATTTTTCCAAGATAGGCGCCATTCAAACATGGAAAGAATCAAGATCTACCATGTCTCCAAGATGCTAGACTCCATTGAAACACCCTAAAACCATGATATTTTGGACATGGGGTGTTTACATTCAAGGTCTACCACTTCTCTAACGTATTATACCTAGTAGCATGAGTGGTTTGGTCTTAAGATTCACCACTTATCCACTCTATGTTATTATATTAAGAAGATCTGGGTGTTAAGATCCACCACTTGTCCAACCTATAAGGGTATATCTTAAATGGTATCTTTCACCACTTGTCAAGGTCCATCACCACTTTTCCAACCTATAAGGTTATATCTTGAATGATATTTTTTCTCATCACTTGTAATGCCCATGCTATGTTTTACAGAGGGAGTTTGTTCCAAGATCCACTACTTGTTCAAGCTAACTCTATTGAAACATAGAGAGAAGCAAAGGTCCACCACTTGTCCAAGATAGGCTCCATTGAAACATGGAGAGAAGGATGCTCCACCATTTCTCCAAGATAGGTTGCATTGAAACATTGAGAGAAGCAATCTCCACCATGTCTCGAAGCTAGGCTCCATTGAAATACCCTAAGCCCATAATTTTGTACATGAGGGGTTTACATTCAAGGTCCACCACTTGTCCAACCTATTATCCTTAGTAGCACGAGTGGTTTGGTCTCAAGATTCACCACTTGTACACTCTATGTTATTATATTAAGAAGAACTATGTGTTAAGGTCCACCACTTGTCCAACCTATAAGGTTATGTTTTAAACGGTATCCTTTCTCACCACTTGAAATGCCCATGATATGTTTTACATGGGGGTTTCATTCCAAGGTCCACCACTTGTCCAAGATAACTCTATTAAAACATATAGAGAAAGAAAGGTCCACCACTTGTCTAAGCTAGGCTCATTGAAACATGGAGATAAGGAACCTCCACTGTTTCTCCTAGATAGGCTCCATTGAAACATGGACAGAAGTAAGCTCCCCCATGTCTCCAAGTTGCTAGGCTCCAATGAAATACCCAATAACCATGATATTTTGTACATGGGGGGTTTACATTCAAGGTCCACCACTTGTCCACTCTATGTCATTATATTAAGAGGAATTGGGTGTTAAGGTCCACCACTTGTCCAACCTATAATGTTATAGCTTGAATGGTATTTTTTCTCACCACTTGTAATGCCCATGTCATGATTTACATGGGGGTTTTGTTCCAAGGTCCACCACTTGTCCAAGCTAATTCTATTGAAACATAGAGAGAAACAAAGGTCCACCACTTTTCCAAGCTAGGATGCATTGAAACATGGACCTTAATACCAGATTATTTCTAGTAGCATGAGTGATATTTTGTACATGGGGAGTTTACATTCAAGGTCCACCACTTGTCCAACCTATTTTCCCTAGTAGGTTTGGTCCCAAGTTCACCACTTATCCACTCTATGTCATTATATTAAGAATAATTGGGTGTTAAGGTCCACCATTTGTCCAACCTATAAGGTTATATATTGAATGGTATTTTTTCTCACCACTTGTAATGCCCATGATATGTTTTACATGGGGGTTTTGTTCCAAGGTCCACCACTTTTCCAAGATAACTCTATTCAAACATAGAGAGAAACAAAGGTCCACCACTTTGTCCAAGCTAGGCTCCATTGAAACATGGAGAGAATGATGCTCCACTATTTATCCAAGATAGGCTGCATTGAAACATGGAGAGAAGCAAGATTTACCATGTTTCCAAGCTAGGCTCCATTGAAACACTTTGTCCAAGCTAGGCTCCATTGAAACATGGAGAGAATGATGCTCCACTATTTATCCAAGATACGCTGCATTGAAACATGGAGAGAAGCAAGATTTACCATGTTTCCAAGCTAGGCTCCATTGAAACACTCTAGGGGGTTTTATTTCAAGGCCCACCACTTGTTTAACCTATTATCCCTAGTAGCATGAGTGGTTTGGTTTCAAGATTCACCACTTGTACACTCTTTGTCATTATATTAAGAAGAACAATGTGTTAAGGTCCACCACTTGTCCAACATATAAGGTTATATCTTAAATGGTATCTTTTCTCGCCACTTGAAATGCCCATGATATGTTTTACATGGGAGTTTCATTCCAAGATCCACCACTTGTCCAAGCTAACCATATTCAAACATAGAGAGAAACAAAGGTCCACAACTTGTACACGCTAGGCTCCATTGAAACATGGAGAGAAGGAACCTCCACCATTTCTCCTAGATAGGCTCCATTAAAACATGGAGAGAAGTAAGTTCCACCATGTCTCCAAGATGCTAGGATCCATTGAAATACGCAAAACCCATGATATTTTGTACATGGGGGATTTGCATTCAAGGTCAACCACTTGTCCAACCTATTATCCCTAGTAGGTTTGGTCTCACGATTCACCACTTTTCCACTCTATGTCATTATGTTAAGAGGAATTGGGTGCTAAGGTCCACCACTTGTCCAACTTATAAGGTTATACCTTGAATGGTATTTTTTCTCACCACTTGTAATACCCATGACATGCTTTACATGGGGGTTTTGTTAGAAGGTTCACCACTTGTCCAAGCTAGGCTCCATTGAAACATTGACCTTAATACCAAATTATTCCTAGTAGCATGAGTGATATTTTGTACATGGGGGGTTTGCATTCAAGGTCCACCACTTGTCCAACCTACTTTTCATAGTAGGTTTGGTCGCAAGATTCACCACTTGTCCACTCTATGTCATTATATTAATAATAATTGGATGTTAAGGTCCACCACTTGTCCAACCTATAAGGTTATATATTGAACGGTATTTTTTCTCATCACTTGTAATGTCCATGATATGTTTTACATGGGGGTTTTGTTCCAAGGTCCACCACTTGTCCAAGCTAAATCTATTCAAACATAGAGAGAAACAAACATCCATCACTTGTCCAAGCTAGGCTCCATTGAAACATGGAGAGAATGATGCTCCACCATTTACCCAAGATAGACTCCATTGAAACATGGAGAGAAGTAAGCTCCACCATGTCTCCAAGATGCTAGAGTCCATTGAAATACCCAAACCCATGATACTTTGTACATGGGGGGTTTACATTCAAGGTCCACCACTTGTCCAACCTATTATCCCTAGTAGCATGAGTGGTTTGGTCTTAGGATTCACCACTTGTCCACTCTATATCATTATATTAAGAAAAATTGGGTTTCCATATCTAAATGGATCTTTGCTTGGATAAGTGGTAGACCTTGAGACCTAAATACCCATTCTACACTAGAGCATTGGTTAAGCATTATGCACTTCAAGCATACCTTTAACAACAAGTAGTAGTTATTAGTTGACTTAAGTCTAGTTGAACTCCATGGTATTGAGACTAAGAGAGAGTGTAGCATAAAAAGGAGTCAAGATTTTAATTTGACTTTCTTTCTATTAATGAGTAGATCATAGATGTATTTTGGTATCTAATAAAACCTTAGGGTAGACAATGTAAAACTCATGTCTATTGTTGTGTTTGCATTAAGTGTTCTTGTTCTTTAATTTCAGAATCATTACAGAAAAATGGATTGGCTATATGCTGGCATAAATTGAAGAAAACTATTGAATTACCCATCCAGCCTCCTCCAAGACCTTGTCCAAGGAATGAATCACCTACCACTTGCTTTCAATGACATCAAAAGAGTACTTATCTTGGATCTAGAGGGGTTACTTCTCAAGACAATTGAAATGAAACATGGAGACTATGCCAGCTTGGGCTCAACACATGCGACTTGTGGTGGATAAAGATGAAGTTTATCATGTGGTGCGACCAGACGCACAATTTTTTTTGGACTTTTGTGCTGAATACTTTGAGCTATGGATATGGAGTTGGTATAACTTAACAAGGGTGCAACACATCACACAAAAATGTTTTCCTGAGCAGTATACCAAGTTCAAGGTGTTTATGAGTAACAAAACTTGCCAAAATCCAAATATCATGTTAGGATTTACAAGGGTTTATCACAAAAATTTGAGTGATATTTGGAAGATATTTGAGGATTTGGATGCAAACAATACCTTAATTTTTTATGACACTCCGTATAGGGTGATGTGGAACATGCCAGGGACATATCTTATATTTCCAAAGATGTGGAGGCAAACTTCCGAGCAACTTCAAAACTTCTTGCAGAGAACCATAATTCCATGGTTGGTAGGATGGTTGTATGCAAGAGATAAGAGAGTCTATAAAATTTTAAATCAGTATAGTGATTCTGAGACAAATTATGTCCTTGGTGAGTACTTGTCAACACGAAAGCATTGAATAAATATGGCCATAAGATGCTTTTTTTATTCTAGTGTGTATCTTTCAACATTTGTATAATTTGATATAGTCTTTAAAAAAAAAAAACAAAGGTGTGTCAATTTTATGAACACTTCAATGGACTGCACCCTACTCTAAGGGTACTTCAATGTACTATTGGAGTGCATCCTATTGTAAGGGGACTCTGATGTATTGCTAGAGTGCACCCAAATTTTTGGGGACTCATGTTTTATTTGATTGGGGCCTATGTTGGGTCATATAGTAAAAGAAATTCATTTTTTTGTCAATTCATATCGAGGTTGCATTTATTTGTAACTATGAGAGAATTGATGTTTGATGTCAAAATAAAACTTGTAAGTGTGGATCAGAGAATTCATGGACTTTAAATATGTGAGAGGGATCTTTTTCTTGGGCACAAATGTTTGCTTCAAGAATTTTGTCATTACATACTTTCTGTGAAAGAGTTTTAGAACCTGAAAGACTTTGAAAAGAAAACTATGGAATCTAAGTGCATGTATTCTTGAATGGCTTGAAAGTTGATGTATACATGCATGTCGCCTTGATGAAGATTTAGATCTGACAAGATGCAAAGCTAGAATTCTTGGACGTTACCTTTTTCAATTTGGTAATAACATATTTAACTTTCTTTTCTTATGGGTGGAAAATATATTATTATGTGCATTTGGAACCTAATTGCTTGACCTTCAAACCAAGATTCCTATGCTATTTTTTCATATACTTTTTGTAATGAATTAAGATTGTGGATACAAGGTCCACCACTTGCTCAAGCTAGATCTAAGAAAGTATATATATTGAGTCTTCAAACTGTTAAACCAAGGGAAGAGAGAAGCAGAGTCCATCACTTGTCCAAGCTCATCTCTAGACAACATAGAGAGATGTTAGGTCTACTAATTGTACAATATAGTCATGGAGAAATGATAGAAGGTTGATCCACTTGTCCAACCTATCATCTCTAGTAAATGGGAGGTTTGGCCTTAAGATTCACCATGTAACCAACCTATACTTCATTGTATTATGAAGAGTAGAAAAGCAAAGCTCCACCACTTGTCTAAGGTAGTTCCAAAATCAACATGGAGAGAAGCAAGCTTCACCATTTGTCCAAGATAGGTTCCATTAAAACATGGAAAACCTCATACATGTTGTACTTGGAAGCTTTTTTCCAAGGTCCACCACTTGTCCAAGCTAGGATCCATTAAAACATGGATAGAAACAAGTCTCCACCACTCATCCAACCTTTATCGCTGCAAAGTGTACCGGTTGTCTAAACTAGGAATGGGAAAATAATAGAAGGTCCACCACTTATCCAATATATTATCTCTAATAGCATGGGCGGTTTGGTCTCAAGATTTAGGAATTGGCTGACCTCTATTTAATTGTATTATGATGAATTTGGTTTTAAAGTCAACTACTTATCCACGCTACTATAAGTTTATATCTTGAATGGTATTCCTTCCCATCACTTAGAAAACCAATGATATGTTGTACATGGGGGGGTTTGTTACAAGGTCCACCACTTGTCCAAGCTAGTTTCATTGAAACATGGATGAAGGCAAGCTCCACCATTTGTTAAAGCTAGACTCCATTGAAATCTAGAAAATCCATGCTATGTTGTACATGGGGTTTTTGTTTTAAGGTCCAACACTTGTCCAAGCTAAGCTCCATTGAAACTTGAAGAGGAGAAACACTCCACCACTTGTCCAAGATAGTGAGGGCGAGCTTTTTGAAATGGGGCCTCTAAACCCAAACCAATGGGCCTACCCTCACAAAATGTTCGTAAAGAGGTACGCACACTACTTGGGGCACCACCTTCTTTTGGGAGTGGAGAAGGAAACCAATCAAAATAACACTTGCACTCACCCACTCAAGCAACACACTTTGAAAACCCCCTTACTCTATATACACTTTGGACACTTGAACACCATCAATGATTATGCAACCCAATGCCGTGCATCAAAATGAAATATGCAATTTGTGGAATAGCATTCACCTTCTCCCCATAAGAATACCCATAATACATCCAAACTCTTCCTCTCTCAAGCACTCATCAAAAAATCATGCGCACAAGACTTGCCTCTCAAACACACAAGAGAATCACTTACATCAAACTAACATACTTTGCATAGAGAGCTCATCTCCATCTATGCAATGCCATGACAGAAATAAAATCACTATGAGAGGTAGCCACATGCATATGTAATGAAGCAAAAGAGAGTTGGAGTGAGAAATTTCTTTAGACCAATTGAATAAGTGTGGAGAAATAAACCAATGGTAAATTGAGAATAGAACACTTACTTGATTTCTCGCACACCTTTTAAGGGGAGGACAGACGCTGGCTAACCATCACGAATTGCGACACTTGAAAGTTTTGAAGATGATTTCATGATCATTAACATAACCATGAGAGAGATCATGATGTATTTACAAGTTATTGAGGTGCTACAAATGATTTATTGGGTTGATGGAGTAAGAGATTGTAGAATGGAAAGAGTGGAGAATAGAGTTGCACTTCCTCCAAAGAGGAGGGTTAGGAGGGAGGATGTGAAAGAGGGAGAGTTGGGGTTTTCTCTACTATTGATCAAGAAACAACATGAAGTTGAAAATATAGGTGTGTGTCCTTGAGTCTCTCCAAGGGGGGCTATTTATAGTTGTGTAGGAGTGGGATTATGCTACACTTAATTAGAGTAAGTGATTAGACCTAATTAAGTGTCCTTTGACCACTCATTGAATATTCGACATAAAAGGGATTATTTATTGACCAAAAATATCATTTTAGACCGTGAAGGCTCCATAGGGGTGCATAATGTAGGTGGGCCCCACTATGAGTCCCTACGGGTGGCTCCTTCGGGGTATCTCAACTTGTCTGTCTTGGCATTCAGAAAGCATCTTTAGGTTGGTCCCATCACATGCAAGTGACCTTGAACACTCATTGCTCTTCTAGAAGATGAGTAGGGGAAAAATAAGATCTCACCCTCTTGATTTACTTGATTTACAGTTCCCTTTTGCTGCGAATCTGACAGATTTACACTATTTTGACCATAACATTTTACCTGTAGCTCGGAATGACATGCTTCAAAAGGAAAAATTGACCTTCTCAACATGTTTGATATGAATTTGGACTATTCTTCACGCCCATGCACCAAGGAATTAGGTTTGGAAGGTCCATACTAGGCTAGGGAACCTTTCGCTTCTACGTCTTCTTGTATGGGCCCTTTGCTTGTATGTATCCAAGGGGAATCATGCTTTTTCAAAAGGCTGTGATGCTTAAACAAATAGAGGAGGGCCCAATATTATTTTCTTGTGAAAAGAATATACAATTGGAGTCTTTTTGAAAGGAGAGAAACTATATGTATATTCTTAAGAGATATTGGGCCACCTATGTAGGGGGCATAGAAGACTTGTAGAGAGGGACCATAATCTTTGGTAAAGACAAGTGGAGAGTTGATTTCCATGGGAATTTATCTATATGGGGTGGAAGATGGATATATTATTTTTCTACTACTTATTCATAAGAGGTAAGAAATTTTGGGGGTATATAGTTGGTTATTGTATGCTTATTCTATTTACAAAGCAAAAAAGAAAAGGGTGGTAATATAAATATATGACTAAGGTGACATTTTTGGGAAGAGTATAATGTATGTGTCGCCACAAAGGTTAAACGAAGAGGGGGAATTTACTCTAGATAACTTAATAGCGTAGAAAAATATATACACATATGAGGAAGAGGACGTTGAGTAGGCTGACAAATGTTCCAAAAAGATGGTTACCATTTTATGCCACTCATATTAGCCCTCCCCCAAGCCTAGAGATATTCATATCTTTAGGAGGACGGTGTTGCTTCTTTTTCTTCTTTTTTTTCTCTTTTTTTTGTCATTTTTCCTTTTCCACTTTTTTTTTTTTCAATAGGAGGAGTGTCATGCACTCTTTTACTCCATCAGACCTGCTTTTCATTACCTCAATCCCATAATTCGGAGATGGGAGGGTTGCCTTGGGTATGTTCAGATTCCAAGGCTGGTTCTTCTTTGCACATCAAAGATAAAAAAATAGGTGGAGAATTAGCCAAGCCGAAGGGAGCCATGTCAATTTGGAGCTTAGACAATGTAGGCAGATGATTGCCTATCAATGGATTGATACGTTGAAAGTAGGGCTTTAATCTCCATCCATTGACTCTGGTCTTGTGGAGTTTTCCTGATAAATCTGCTAATCTGTAACTACCATTCCCAAACTTTGTTTTTATCATGAAAGGTCCCTCCCATCTTTGCAAAAACTTTTTGTCAAGTCGAGGATCGAGTCGGTTATCATAGCGAAGAACCAACATACCTTCCTTCAATCCTTTCCCCTTGAGCTTCTTGTTGATTTTATCCCTTTGGCTTGTCGCTTTGGTGATGTAGTGATCAATGGACTCTTCTCTATCTAGCTCAAGTCGTTGGAGATCTAAGATCCTTTCATGTAGAACCTCTTTTGGTTTTTTTGCCACTCTTGCAAGAACGCGCAATCTTGAGAGCTCTACCTCAATGGGGAGAAGTGCTTCCTGTCCATAAACTAGATGAAAAGGGGTGAATTGGGTAGATACCTTGAAAGATGTCCTATACGCCCAAAGAGCAACCGTCAAATGGCGATCCCAATCATTAGGCCGGTCCACAACCTGCTTAGAAATGATCTTACATATCATTCCATTCACTTTTTCCACCAATCCATTGCATTGAGTATAGTAGGGTGTGGAATGTAGGTGTTTCACTTTTAACACTAGAATGGTAACCTAACAGGACATAAAAGTGTCCTTTCAGGGTTTTGGGAAAAAATTCCAAAACCATAGTAGATCCACTCATTTTGAAAAATCCTTTCATGAGCTTATAGTTCAATGACTACTACATATGGAAAAATTGAGAAACTTGTAATTTTTCTCATCCCTTGGTCACTACAAGCCTCCAAAGTTGATGGACCAGTGCATTTTGCCCAAAACAACAATTTCTTACAGTTGATTGCATATAAATAAGAGTGGAGATTTTTGTAGGACATGAGATAAAATTCCCCGTGAACTTCAATGGGTTGGTGACCAAAACATATGGTTGCTTTTACCCCACTAATTTTTTTTGGGCAAAAAAAATAGGTACAAAAAAGTTGCATTTTTGCCATTCTGCGGACCTATCATCAAAGTTTCTATAGTCATGCTCAATACAGATACTATATACATGTTTTCTTAGTTCCCTTTGGGCCTCTGGATTCAAAAGGAGCCATGGAGCATGTCAAAAGGATAATGGATCTCTTACAATTGGAACCTTGGGGGCAATGATAAAGTGCTAAATATAGCAAACATGAAAAATTTGGGTTTAGAATTATGGCCTCTAGAAACCCATAGAAACTACTCAATATCTAGCCAAGTTTGTAGTCTATGATTAGATATGGTTACTACCTACAAAATACACACAATTGGCCTAAGAAAATAGCAATATTGAGAAAGTTATACTTGCTACTCTAAAATGAATCGTATTCTTCAGCAAATAAAAAACTCAACCATCATCATATACTATGCTATATAGCATATTAGGTCCCCCAAAACTCAAGGAAGATTAGCTTTATGTTATACATTACACTTACACAATCAAAATTGAATTTGGATATCAAGAAAGCCAACAAAAAAATCATAAAGGTGCTAATTTTGGCCAAAAAACAGGATTATGCAATTCTTGTAAATTGGTCATAACTTTCAATTTAACACTTAGCTCTCCCTACAAGCATCAAAACATATTGAGAACTATGAAGGCCTAACCTCTATCCATCTAAACCTCACAAACATGAAGTTTAGAGTGGTATAGTTGCCAAAAATTGAAAAAAATCCAAAAACAGGACCCGTTTTTTTACACAGTTTAGGTTCAAAAATGTTGTGCAAGAGTAAGGTTAATGGTGAGATCGATACTCAAAAAAAAATGCTAAGTTTTTTTCAGCTCATAAGGCATCTTTGTGGATATATAGCACCTAGAAATTCATTTTCATACTCTTCAAATAATTCGAGCAAAATGGTCACTTAATAGGACACAAAAGTGTCCAAGAACATAAAAGTGTCCTGTTACCATTCTAGTGTTAACCTCCTCAAGAGATCATTCAGAAGGTCAGCCCTAAAACCCGGGCCTCGATCTGATAAGATTTCTAGGGGTGTTCCAAACCTACTACAAATATGATCAAAAATAAACTTTGATACCTCTTCAGCTGTGATTCGGGTTGTGCTTGTTGCTTCCGCCCATCGTGTCATTTAGTCAACACCCATGATGATGAAAACCTTCCCTGTAGAAGTACGAGGTAGGGGACCTACTGCATCCACACCCCACTTTTCAAAAGGCCCATAAGATATTATTGGGACTCAAGGCTCATATGTTAGTCGTCTATCCCCAGCAATTTGGCATGGCTTACATGCCTTACACCAATATTGGACATCACGATGTAAGCTCGGCCAAACAAACCCTTCTTGTAAAATCTTCCTACTTGTAATATCTTGAGAAAAGTGACCACCACAGACATCATCATGACATGAAAGAAGAATTTTCTCTATCTCTTGCACACCTGGTACTCTCCTCAAGACCAAATCTTTCCCTTTGTGATATAAATCATCCCCGATCAACTGGTAAGGTGTGGCCTTCTTAACTAGTCTATGTCTTTGCACCTTGTCTAAGTGTTTGGGACACTCACCTGCTTGTAGAAAGAAGATAATGTCTTTTAGCTCCTCTTGACCCTGATATTTGGGTTCATATAGTTTCACACCTCCTACCGCCATTTGAAGCTTTTCATTTGCGAGTAAGTCTGCTTCCTTGTTATAAGTTCTCACAATGTGTTGTACCTGTGTTGCTTTAAAACCCTTCATCAAAGCTCTTACACTACTAAGACACTCAAACAAGGTACGATTCTTGCACCTCCAAGTCCCTTGGATTTGCCTGACCACTAGCAAAGAATCACCTTTTATAATAAGTCTTTGTATGCCTAATTCTTTGCATTCTTCTAACCCAAGGGTTAGAGCAGCATACTCAGCCTCATTGTTAGAGTGAACACTGGGTAGAGTGATACCTTTTCTAACCATTACCTCCTTTTGTGGGTTCAAAATGATGATTCCCCCTGCTGCTTTGTCTTGTTGGCGTTGATAAGCTCCGTCAAAGCATAAAGTATGGGCATTATCAATCTCCTTTACTTTGAACTGTTTTGAGCCTTCCTCTCTTTGTAGTCGTGATCCTTCCCTTTCTCTCACTTTGTAGGTGAGAATGTCTGCAAGTCCTGCTCTTGTTCTATCTTCTACAAGGAAAGTGTATTCAAATTCTTGGAGTTCAAGCACCCACTTTGCTATTCTATATGAGAGGCTCATGTGTTGTACTACATATGGTAGATTGTGCTCTAAGGTGAGAAAAACAAATGGCACAAGGAGAAGATACGATCGAAACTTCCTTACCACAAACAAGATTGCAAAGACCACTTTCTCCATTTCAATGTATCCCTTCTCGGCCGGAGTCATCATCTTGCTTGCAAAATAGATCGGCCTCATGTATGATGTTTTAGGATCTTTTTGCATCAAAACAACACCAATTGCTTCGAAACCTACACTTGGAGTGACATAGTAGGTCTCCTTTGGATCTGGTGGCATTAGGATTGGGAGAGAGCTAAGAATGCCCTTCACTTCCTCAAAACATTTTGCATGTTCCCTCCCCCATTCAAATGTAGATTGGCTTGCCAACCTATGCAAAGGGGCGATGGATTCTGCTAGGAGATGGATGAAGCAAGACATGTACCTCACTTTGTGGTTGAAGGTCATTAGCTCCTTAGTTGTTGTTGGTGGAGATAATGACAAAAGGGCCTCTACTTTAGAGGGATCCACTTGAATTCCTTGTGAAGAAACCACATGGCCTAGCAAAACCACCTGAGATTCATCGATATGACACTTCTCTGGGTTGAGTTGTCCCCCAAATTGATGGAGCCTCTTAAGCCCCTCTTCAACCTTTTGGCAATGAAGTGATCTACAACTATAAATATAGAAATCATCCATAAAGACTCTTATGGATTTTCCAAAGAATGGCTGAAATACAAATATTGTGAATCTCATGAAGGTGCTAGGAGCATTGGTGAGCCCAAAAGGCATTACTCTGAATGCAAAACATCCCCAAGGTGTGATGAAGGTGGTTTTTGGTTGGTCCTCTTCTGCTATTCTAATTTGAAAATATCCTGAATACCCATCACACACAGTGTAGCATTCATGACCTGCTACTTCATTCAAAATTTCATCTTGGAAAGGGAGAGGGAAGTGGTCCCTCTTTGTCGCAGCATTGAGGGGTTTGTAATCCACGCAGACCCTCCACTTACCATTCTTCTTGGGAGTGACTAAAATAGGTGATACCCATTCGGATTTGGATACTGGATAGATGAAGCCAGCCTTCAAGAGTCGATTCACTTCTTGTAGGAGAGCCTTTTGTTGCACAGATCCTAGTCACCTTAACTTTTGAGCCACGGGTTTGGTCCCTGGTTTCAATTCAATTCAATGCTCTATTACATTAACACCTCTTATTTGTGAGTAGTCAGTGATAAACAAATTGGGATACCTCCTTAACATATTGATGTAGGACCTCTTCTCCTCACAAGTAAGATCTTTTGCAAGCATCTTCTCAAATCCTTCTTCAAGGTGGTGGCATCTTTCATCCCCTCGTGTGTGATTGTCTGTTGGCTTTTCTTCTACTGGAACATCTTGAGTGTTGGCGTTGAATACAATTCCCATTACCTCCAAAGAAGACTCCTCTTCACTGGTTGATGCACTGGTTGATGCTTCCTCATCACTTGAGTAAGGACTCTCCTCCTCGCTCTCTTCATCTGCCGTGGTTTCATAGTTGATATCTAGTTGCTTTCCTTCTCGCCAATCATACACCACCGGTTGACCCTTCTTAAGAATCAAACGACCACTTCCCCATTTTTTATCTGCATTCATAGCAATGAGCCAAGGCCTCCCTAGGATGATGGGATAGCCCTTCCCCTTAGCTGGCATGACATACATATCCACTCGTGCATCTATGTTACATACAGAGACTTTTACATTTTCAATGATCCCCAAACACTTCACACTTGAGTTGTTGGCTAGCCTAGCTTGACAATTAGAGGACTTTGTAATTTCAAGCCCTAACCTATTCATTGATTTTTCCGTGATCACACACATTTGAGCTCCACCATCAACATATACATTAGACACCTTTTTACCCCTTATGTAAGCATCCACAATGGGTTCCACATCTTTTTGTAGCTTTGAGGCCACAACCTTAATGGAAAGATTTGCTTTCTTTTTTGGAATTCTTGTACTTACAAACTTTGGCCATTGCCTTCTTACTTTGGCTGATAGGTGTAGAAGTTGAGGCCATGAAATGTTTGGCTTTTGGGTTTGTAAATCCTCCAGGATGTTGTAGGGCTCTAGCTCCTTTCCCAATGGGAAGTCTTTGATACAAATTTCCCTTCGCCTTGATCTTTTCTTCCTGCTACTTTTAGCTTCTTCCATCTTTGACTTCTTCTTCTTGTCCCTTCTGGCTGAATTTGTTCCTTCACTTCTCATGTCTTCATCCTTATCATGTGCTCTTGTGCGTTTTTCTGCCGGCATAACATCAAAGTTTAGAGTATGCTCATCTATTACCTCTTCTAGCTTGATGATGTTGACTCCTCTTTCTTCCTCCTCATGTGGGACGGGAGGTATATTTGCTGGTGGTGGTGGTCGACGAAGGATTTGTGGGCCTTGAGCTTGTTCTTGCTACACAGTGAGAGGAGGCGGTTTGGGGGGATATATGTCTCCCAGAAGTCGCCTTGGATGTGGAAAATTGTACATGCCATGGCCCATTTCATTGCAATTCCAACATCGCAACTCTTGAGCTTGTCTTCGTTGATTGAGATTCCCTTCTCTTGGTTGTCGTTGTTGAGGTAGGCCTGTACTAGATTCAGAGTGAGGTTCTCAAGCTGTTGAGTTAGCCTTTGTAAAACCTCTTGTTGAGAGTTATCTCCAATTTGTGAAGATTGTGCAAGAGGGGCCCTAATTGGTGCTTCCATGGTTTGTGAAGACTCCCTCTCACTCACTTCATTCAAACCCCTTGCTCTATGTGCTTGGAAGTGTAGTTTTCTAAAATTGATGATGGCTACCTCACGTGCTTCTTCGAAGGTGGATGGGAATTTTAGCTCTACTTTAGCCTTTAAAAGTGGATACAAGCCAACCATGAATCTCTCTTTTTTTAGAAAGTTAGGTGCACCACCATGATTTTCTAATGTAGCCTCCCACCTACCCCATAGATTGACAAAGGTTGCTTCATAAGAGGGATAGTCTTCAAGTGATACCTGCTTATGTCCAATAAGACATTTCCATAGTCCTTCAGAAGTATCACCTTACCCAAACTTGGAGAGGAAGCTTGCTCGCAGTCTCTCCCAATGGGACTTGATTTGGGGTTGCAAGGTCTCATACCATGCTTTAGCTTCTGCTTTTAGAACCAACGGGAAGGCTCGTAGCTTTACTTCCTCTTCATCTCTCCCGGATATGAGATGTGCCATCTCCAAGCTGTCAAGAAACTCTTGCGCATCTTCCCCACTTCTTGCATAGAACGTGGGAATATAACTTGACATTTTGTTTAGACTTTTTGAAATATCTTTTTTTTAAAAGAAACTTTTCTCTTACGGGCCGCACAAGATTATTGACACTATAAATCTGATTACATTAAAATGAAGATGTACACATCCATTGTTAATTCGTACTTTATCATAGGTAGAATAAATGGATTAATTGAAGCATTGATTTCATTGAGGCGAGTGGATCCAAATATCCTCCTTATGATAGATTGAAACCTAAACTTAGTTGCAATGATTATATGAATGGATTGCCGAGCAATAGGCCTAAAAGGTTCATTGTTTTGATCGTGATTCATGTGCTACTTCTCGTTGTTGGTTTGAAGACCTCGTTCCTTCATATGGCCCTTGAGCACCCCTTCACCACTCCTTGTTCCTGCCTTTAAAACAAAATGAAAACGTGAACATCAAAAGAAGTTTCATAATTGATGATTGGAAGTATAATTGGATTGGGTGATGCTAGTATTTCTCTAAGTCTTTCTGCACCAAACATAAAAACAATGCATTGCTGGAAAAAGACTTTTCTATCTATGTGAACATTTACTCTAATGTGTTGTGCAAAATGAAATGGATAGATGGGAACTCCATTGTTCATCACTAAAAAATTTGAAGGTAACTTGTAAATATGTTTCTCAGTGGGGACACCACTTTATGAGGGCGAGCTTTTTGAAATGGGGCCTCTAAACCCAAACCAATGGGCCTACCCTCACAAAATGTTCGTAAAGAGGTACGCACACTACTTGGGGCACCACCTTCTTTTGGGAGTGGAGAAGGAAACCAATCAAAATAACACTTGCACTCACCCACTCAAGCAACACACTTTGAAAACCCCCTTACTCTATATACACTTTGGACACTTGAACACCATCAACGATTATGCAACCCAATGTCGTGCATCAAAATGAAATATGCAATTTGTGGAATAGCATTCACCTTCTCCCCATAAGAATACCCATAATACATCCAAACTCTTCCTCTCTCAAGCACTCATCAAAAAATCATGCGCACAAGGCTTGCCTCTCAAATACACAAGAGAATCACTTACATCAAACTAACACACTTTGCATAGAGAGCACATCTCCATCTATGCAATGCCGTGACACAAATAAAATCACCATGAGAGGTAGCCACATGCATATGTAATGAAGCAAAAGAGAGTTGGAGTGAGAAATTTCTTTAGACCAATTGAATAAGTGTGGAGAAACAAACCAATGGTAAATTGAGAACAGAACACTTACTTGATTTCTCGCACACCTTTTAAGGGGAGGACAGACGCTGGCTAACCATCACGAATTGCGACACTTGAAAGTTTTGAAGATGATTTCATGATCATTAACATAACCATGAGAGAGATCATGATGTATTTACAAGTTATTGAGGTGCTACAAATGATTTATTGGGTTGATGGAGTAAGAGATTGTAGAATGGAAAGAGTGGAGAATAGAGTTGCACTTCCTCCAAAGAGGAGGGTTAGGAGGGAGGATGTGAAAGAGGGAGAGTTGGGGTTTTCTCTACTATTGATCAAGAAACAACATGAAGTTGAAAATATAGGTGTGTGTCCTTGAGTCTCTCCAAGGGGGGCTATTTATAGTTGTGTAGGAGTGGGATTATGCTACACTTAATTAGAGTAAGTGATTAGACCTAATTAAGTGTCCTTTGACCACTCATTGAATATTGGACATAAAAGGGATTATTTATTGACCAAAAATATCATTTTAGACCGTGAAGGCTCCATAGGGGTGCATAATGTAGGTGGGCCCCACCATGAGGCCCTACGGGTGGCTCCTGCGGGGTATCTCAACTTGTCTGTCTTGGCATTTAGAAAGCATCTTTAGGTTGGTCCCATCACATGCAAGTGACCTTGAACACTCATTGCTCTTCTAGAAGATGAGTAGGGAAAAAATAAGATCTCACCCTCTTGATTTACTTGATTTAGAGTTCCCTTTTGCTGCGCATCTAACAGATTTACACTATTTTGACCATAACTTTTTACCTGTAGCTCGGAATGACATGCTTCAAAAGGCAAAATTGACCTTCTCAACATGTTTGATATGAATTGGGACTATTCTTCATGCCCATGCACCAAGGAATTCGATTTGGAAGGTCCACACTAGGCTAGGGAACCTTTTGCTTCCACGTCTTCTTGTATGGGCCCTTTGCTTCCAAGGGGAATATGCATCCAAGGGGGAATCATGCTTTTTCATAAAAAAGGCTATGATGCTTAAACAAATAGAGGAGGGCCCAATATTATTTCTTGTGAAAATAATATACAATTGGAGTCTTTTTGAAAGGAGAGAAACTATATGTATAGGAGCCTGGCTTGGAGAAATGGTGGGACCTTTGATTCTCTCCTGTTTCAATGGAGCATATCTTTAAGAACGGTGGAGCTTGCCTCTGTCAATGTTTCAATGGAGCAGCTTGGACATTGGTGGACCTTTGCTTCTCTCTAATGTTTCAATAGAGTTAGCTTAGAATATGGTAGATCTTCAAAACTCAACCAAACATACCATCAAAGTTCTAGTGAGTGGGGGTATAAATGGTAACCTTATTTTTGCACATTTGTCAAAATACTAAGGTCCTATTCCTCATATGTGTTATATTTTTGTACGCCTATAAGTTTCTAGAGGGAATTTACTCTAGATAACTTAATAGCGTAGAAAAATATATACACATATGAGGAAGAGGACGTTGAGTAGACTGACAAATGTTGCAAAAATATGGTTACCATTTTATGCCACTCACTAGGAAACATTGATAGTAGTTGGTTTAGTTTGAAGATCTACCATGTGTCTAAGCTAACTCTATTGAAACATAGAGAGAAGCAAAGGTCCACCAATTGTCCAAGCTAGGCTCCATTGAAACATTGACAGAGGCAAGCTCCACCGTTTCTTAAAGATATGCTCCATTGAAACATGGAGAGAATCAAAGGTCCACCATTTCTCCAAGCCAGGCTCCAGTTGTCCAACCTATAAGGTTATATATTAAATGGTAATCTTTCTAATCACTTGGAATACCCATGATATGTTTTACATGGGGGTTTTGTTCCAAGGTCACCACTTGTCCAAGCTAACTCTATTGAAACATAGAGAGAAGCAAAGATCCACCACTTGTCCACGCTAGTGTCCATTGAAACATGGAGAGAAGCAAGCTCCATCATTTCTCCAAGATAGGCTAGCCTGGATAAGTGCTCCTTGAAACCAACCTTCTTATGAGGCAATAGAGCATATGCTACATCTTTTATGTATGCCCCATGCCTCAAATTAAGAAGTTATAGATTTGAAGTGGACCTTGCTTGAATGTCACATGCAGTAAATTAAGGAAAAATAGCCAAGTGGATTGTATTCCTCAATGGATCCTTGATTTCACAAGTTGTGAACCTTGAGTCACTTTTACATTAAATTGGACAAGTGGTGGACCTAGAAACCAAGCTCTCCATGTTGAGATAAGTTGTAGGTAGGACAATAAAACATAGACAACGATAATGGATGCAATATACTCGTCTCCTAATAATCCAATTGATTGAAACCATGGTATTTTAGTTGTTTTCACTGTGTATTGTATGTGCATAAAGTGGAATGAGACCTTAAGAAAACTCAAATTTTTGACAAAATCTCTATATTTTGTACATGATATATTGAAAGTTGTCCAACCTGCTGGCTCCATGTAAATTTGGTCCTCAACTGTTGTCAATAGCCTAATTTCTCTCTCTTTTTGAAGTATTGTTCATGCCTATCTAACTAGGTGTTATGCTTTTGTTTCTCTCTCCATCCAATCACTCTTGCTATGCTCATTAGGAATATATTCTTAATGAAATGCTCACCATGTGTATGTTATTTTCCGCTACACACAAGTTACTAGACCATTAAATGTTACGTTGGTATCAGAGCCATTGGTTTCTATTTTTTTGCTCAAGAAAAGAGGTTCTCAAGCTAACTATAAACGGTTGGTATTATTGATTTCAATTGAGTAAGTAGAATAGGGATTTTTCAGCCTTACAGTGTGCCTGCTTCATGGAGATAACGTGGCATCACCGTTGAGAGCTATGGTCTTATCCTATGCGGCTTAACCACTATTGAGCTATTAGAAGCTTGACAGAAGCCGGTGCGGCTTTGGTGGTGAAAGACCCTCTCTTCTATTCCTTGCAATTAATGATATTTGAGCCACGGGTACAAGAGCTTGAGTGCTTTTCTAAAGGGTTAAGAGGCAACTAGGGCTTGAAGTGCCAAAGTACACTTAAAAATTTTACACCTAAAATTTGTTAGAATGGCTGACAATAGTAAAGAGAGTGAAATTAATATTGATAGCTTTGACTTTTCTAATGAATTGACTACTGATGATGCCCCTATGCTTGTTAATTACCTTGTTACTAACCTTCAACAAGCCATGGGCAATCCATCCCTCCAAGGTGAAGTGAAACGGTAGCTATGTACTCATGGGATTCTCCAAACTCCCCACCGAGTACCTAGGAAGCCTCCTTGTGAGACTTCCAAAAGAGACCTCTCTCCAATAAGGGAAGAAGGAGAGGATCTGTATGAAGAACTCAAAAATCTACTACTTGATGATACATCTCCTTCCCAAAGGAGAACTCAAGTTCCAATGGTAGAGTCCCCACCTAAAGAACGAGAAAGAAGTGATTCTCTTGCCACCTCGGGGGAGATGGCACTACAAAGATGACGAGGAAAACACTCTCCATCACCCCCTAAACGGAGAATACCATAGCATACTTCTCCACACCATAATTCAAAGAGGGACGAGAGAAAACAAGAGAAGAAAAAGGCAAGAAAGAGGTCACCCTCTACTCCATCTTCTTCATCCTCTTCCTCTTTTGAAGAAAGTGATGGTGCAGACAAGGAGTAACAAGGGAACAAAAAGGCGATAAAGAGGTCACCCTCTTCTCCATCCTCCTCATACTCTTCCTCTTTTGAAGAAAGTGATGGTGCAGCTCTTGAACCACCTAAAAGAAGAGGCCATAGGAAATCCTATGCCACGTGGAAGAGGTCGTCCAAGCTCAAAAAAACATAGAGGGAGGAAATATGTAACATTTAATGGCCTAGTAACTTGTGTGTAGCGGAAAATAGCATGCACATAGTGAGCATTTCATTAGAATAGATTCCAAATGAGAATAACAAGAGTGCTTGGGTGGAGAGAGCAACAAAAAGCATAACACCTAGTTAGATAGCATGAACAATACTTCAAAAGAGAGAGAAATTAAGCAATTGACAACAGTTGAGGACCGGATTTCCATGGAGCCGGTCCCGCCTCCAAAAGGCTTTGTATTATAGTTTCTCCCATCAAGAGAGACATTTTTACAATACAATTGTTTGTGTTCCTTCAATACTACCTAGTGCAATGAAGATGGAAACTTCATGCACTAAGAAAAACACTTATCAAACACAACCTCAATTCCCTCACGGTCTCAGACCCAAAACCTCACACACCTTCAAAGATGGTGAGAGCTAGCGGGGTATGAGAGTAGATTGAGAGGAAGAAGGAGTATTCTTACGAGAAAGATGTACATATCCTCACAAAATCACTCATATTAGCATAGCTTAGCTTAGTAATTAGCATGGTAGAGGAGATGAGCATGCATTGAAGCTTGGCTCTTGGTTGGATTTGCATCACAAAGCCAAGAGTTTTTGGTGTAGGCCTCCCTTCTCACAAAGTTGGAGTAGGTGGTAATCTTTCCATTAAAGCTTGAGAAGGAGAGAGAGTCTTCTTTGCTTCACACATGAGATTGTGTGAGTGTGTGTGTGATATGCCTTGCAAAAGTCAAACCCCTCTCTCTCTTGGTCGACCCCCCTTGCTAATTACTCATGCTACAGTCCTATTGGACCTCCCCAGCCTTAGCCAATGGAAATTAAGCAGCATAAGTGATAGTTTTCTGACATGTGTCCCCCTTTCCCCTTTTGTGAGAGCTTTAGGTAATTATTTAATTCAATCTAACTCTCATTGGACCCCTTTGCCTCTTGGCCAACAGGAATCAGGCAAGCCATTGGCCTGTTGAATGCTCATTGGTCCCCTTGGGAGACTCTCCAATAGTCTTCTAGAGAGCTTAATTCCTATTGGTTCTTTTATTAAGTGTTTTTAAATTGATTAAACTGGATTTACTCTAGCCTAATTCTCACTTGTCCACCTCCACGGCCATCCAATAGGATTTGAGTACACCTTGTGGGCATCTGGCCTAGGGAGCTGACATGTGTCCCTCTTTTCCCTTGTGTACAAATGAAGCTTCTGAGTGTGTGTGGGTGTTTCTCTCTCATCCCCTACTGTTTGGGCTCGCCCCCTCCTATGTAGGGCTTGAGAAAGACTTTTTGGGACACACACAAAGCATCCAATTCCCCTATTGTTTGACCTTTGAGCACAACCTTTGAATTTTGGAACCTTAGCATTTTGGAAGTCTTAATGGGCTGAACCTTAGGGTCTTTTGATCCCATTGTTGCACATAGGTCTTTTGCAGATGGCCCCCCCTTTGGATCCGGATTTTCCCTCCTTTGGATCCCTACTGTGGCCGGTCTGCTAGCTTAACCAATATTCTATCGTTTACTCCCCTGGCACTTTCCCATATTAAATGATCAGTTTAACATGAAAAAATCATTTAGGAGCATTAGATATTTATTATTATGACAAAAGAACATCTCTTTCCTCACCTACGATGGCACATTTGGTGCTACAGACAAAGTCTTGGCCTTCATCCAACAAAATTGAATGTGGTGTCTGGAGATGAGGGCTTCATGGAGTCCTCTGAGCTGCACCATGTAGCTATGCATTTTCAAAAGTCTGCCAAGCAATGGTGGTCTAGCCTACAAGCAAACACTAAAGCTCCATGAAGCTTTAAGAGCTTCCATCATGAAGCTGTTTTCGGCTACTACCGATGCCAAAGACAAAGTACTCACCGAATGGAGAATCTTGAAGATATCTCCCTACGAATCTATTCACAAATATGTAGACAAGTTTCAGGATTAAAATCTCAAATCCACTATCTTAAAAAAGATTGATTTTGGAGAGCAAAAACAACAATTTTGTGCGGGTTTAAGTGAAGATATAGTGGACTATGTCAACTCCCAAAGGCCACGCACTATATTTGTGGTCATACACCATACCATAGTGGCTTCACAAATCAATTTCCAACAAGGGGCTAAGAGAAATCCTAAGCCCACGTAAAACAAGGACCGTAACAATATCCAAAAGTCTCCTAAAGGAAATGCTAACAACAACAAAGCTAAGGAGAAGTGAGTTTATAAAGGAAAAAATAATCTCTCTCTTGAAGATCTAGAGTGTTGTCATAAAGATAACATTTATTTCAAGTGCGGGGAGCAAGGGCATGCCTATCGTGCTTGCCCCTACAAGAATACACATAATGAGCCTCCTAGAGCTACCTTGGTCAAAATCCAGGAAGAGGATACTCATCACAAAGGATCTCCTCTATGCAATGCTTGGGGAAAGGTAAGAGAAAATCATGCTTTTATTCTCTGACCCTGGTTCTACTCACAATTTCATATCCATAGAGTTGGCCACCAAGCTAGAAATCCAAGCCTATGAGATGGGAGATGTCCTACCTGCTGATGGTGCTTTCAAGGGGCAAAACGTCTCAGTCACTTCCTCAATTGGGAAATTGAGGCTCCATGTCCAAAGCTATGTGGACAAGGAGGAATTCTCTATCTCTCCTCTCAAGCATGGAGATGTAATCCTAGGGGCACCATGGTTTGATCACATGGTAGCCAATGTCAAACTCCCTGAAAGGAAAATTTACTTTAGGTTCAGGGAAAAAGATATGTACATAGATGCTAAGGAGTTAGGTAACACCATACCCATTGTACATAAGGAAGCTTTCAATAAGTCAATAAAGAGCTCTATTTTTGTGTACATGATTTTTGTTAAAGATTCTCAAAAGTAACCTAATGCTTTAGCAAAATAAAATATAAACAATCATAAGGAATTAGAGTTATCCAATTTTCTTAAGGGATTTCGAGATGTTTTTATTGACAACATCCCTTGTGAACTACCTCCTAAACGAGGCAATGATGACCATGCAATTGAACTACTTCCAGGAAGTTCACCGCCTAATAAACCTCCTTATAGAGTTTCTCAAACTCAACAAGAGGAGATTATGCGGCAAGTGCATGAGTTATTTGAGAAGGGTATGGTTAGCCCTAGCTCATCTCCATTTTGTTCACCAGTGTTATTAGTGCAAAAGAAAGACGGCACATATCGTATGTGTGTCGACTATAGAGCACTAAATAGGATCACTATCAAAAACAGGTTTCCCGTTCCACGGATAGAAGACCTATTTGATAAGCTACAAGGGTCGACCTACTTCAGTAGGATTGACCTAAAAAGTGGCTACCATCACCTAAGGATAGTTGATCAAGACATTGTAAAGACCGCATTTCGCACTATGTTTGGTATTTATGAGTACATTGTCATGTCTTTTGGCTTGACCAATGCACCAGCCAAATTTAAATGCTTGATGGAGAAGCTATCCAGGCCCCATCGAACCTTTACTAGAGTGTTCTTTGATGATATAATCATCTACTCTAATTCACTAGACGAACACAAGCAACACCTCTAGGTAATATTTCAGGTTTTTCGAGAGAATAAAATTTATATTAATAAAGTTAAAAGTGAATTTTTCTTATAAGAGATTTAGTATTTAGGTCAAATTATCTCTCAAGATGGCATCGTAATGGATTCATCAAAGCTAGAGGTAATAAAAGGATGGCCCAATCCAAAGAATCTACATGAACTAAGAAAATATATAGGTATGTGTGCATACTATAGATGCTTCATTAAGAAGTTCTCACAAATCGTGGGACCATTACATGACCTAACAAAGAAAAACATGAGGTATACATGGTCTACCAAGGAGAACAATGCTTTCGAAAAGCTTAAAGAAAATCTTATCTCACAACCTATACTTACTTACATTTCTAGATCTCTCAAAGCCATTTGAGGTCCAATGTGAAACTTGTGGTGACTTCCTTGAAGCTGTTTTGATCCAAGAAGGGCATGCTATAGCCTATGAAAGTCAAAGGCTCGACCCTGTTGAGCAAGCTCTAGGCATATATGAAAAGGAACTCCTTGCAGTTCTACATGCCTTAGACTCAATGAGGTGGGCAAATTTCCTTTCCCAATTTCATTTTCACATTGCTCACATTGCTAGCAAGCATAATTAAGTAGCCAATGCACTCTCAAGACGAGCGAGAGTGAATGCGGTTTCCATAGAAACTCACAAAATGATCTATCTTCTATGATAGATGAGTACACTATCGATTCCGAATTTAAAGATGTGATTGCACTAGGGTAGACTATGTGTTACTAACTCACTACGTGAGAAAGTAATGTATGAATCTCACGCTCCTCCTAATGTGGGGCATGTAGGAATTCAGTCTACCCTAAAGGGGATAGAAACATATTTCTATTGGCCTACCATGAAAGCAAACATACAAGAGTATGTTTCAAAATGTGTGGTATGCCAAAAGACAAAGTTTGATAGAGGGAAGCAACCTAGATTGCTTCAACCTTTGCCAATCCCTAATTCACCATGGGAGAGCATATCCATGGATTTTATCTTTGGATTGCCTAAGTCTATCCATGGGAATACAGGAATATGGACGATAGTAGATAGGTTTAGCAACAAACAAACACATTTCATACTCTTTATATCACAAATCTTCAAGTACCACGGATTGCCAATGTCCATAGTGTCGAATAGAGATCCTAGAATGACCATTAATTTTTGGAAGGGTCTCTTTGAGAATTTAGGACAAGGCTAAACTTCTCTTTGGCCTATCATCCGCAAATGGATGGCCAAAGTGAAATAGCTAACCTAACAATTCTTTATCTACTAAAAGCCTATGTAACGGAAGTAGATCAAAGGTCCCAATGGGAGAAGTACTTACCCTTAGTGGAGTGTGCTTACGATAACATTGTACATACTTCTATGGGAAAATCACCTTTTGAGGTGATAGAGGGAAGATCAAAAAGTCCCTTGCTACTTAAGGTACACGAAAGATATTCGCTACTACAGATGAGTATAGCCGAGACCTACAAGAATCTTTCCAAAAGATTAAGGATGATATCTCTATCTCACAGTAAAGGCAAAAGGCTGCAACTAATAAGCACAGAAGAGCTCAAGCCTTTAAACAAAATGATTGGGTCTTGCTTAAATTTCCCGGCTCGATTAAGGCACACAACGAGCAAGAATTCTATAGAACACCAAAAGTACTATGCTAAGTTAGCAAAAAGGTACTATGGTCCCTTCCAGATTCTTGACCAATCAATGAGATGGCCTATCAACTCATGTTTCCGGGTCATTGACTCATACACAATGCTTTCCATGTGAGCCTACTAAATCCTTACAAAGGATAGCCACATCAAGAACCATCTATTGAAGACCCACAGGAGATCGAGAACCAAGAAGAGGTGTTGCAGCCCCGAGTCCATTCTCTGACATGAAGACAAGGTATTGAGAGGCGGTAAGATTATCCGGCGGTATTCTATTAAGTTTGAGAACTATCCTTTTGAAGATGCTAGATGGATGCAAGGCATACAATTAAAGGATAACCTAAAACTTTTCAATGCTTATAATGATTCCCTAGAGTAAGCAAATGTTTAAATGAACAAAGCTTTTTTCTTATACGACTCTATTTTTCTTTATAGTGCGCACATGTTAATGAGTATGCATGCTTAGGATCGTGTTTGCAGAGACGATGTCTTCCAAACACCAAGTAGAGCCTGTCACTCTACTATAGAAGATTGATACGGACTAATGTGTAGACATGCTTGCGGTAGCTAATGCTCTCAAGGACCAAATGGACTAGTCATCCATTCTGGACGATGTCGTAGGGTAAAATAGGGGTCCTCTACCCGCTAGAAAATGGACTAATGACTAGGATTTATTGTCTCTACCTCGTAGTCGAGGACAAATATGATTTCAAGAGAAAGGTAATGTCATAATAACTAATACCTAATTCTCCTAAATGATTTTCTCATGTTAATTTGATCATTTAATATGGAGAAGTACCAGGGGAGAAAAAAGCTAGAATATTGGTAAGGTTGGTAGACAGATCTTAGTAGAGATCCAAAGGAGGGAAAATAGGGATCATCTAGAAAAGATTATTGTGCATCAATGGGATTCAAAGACCCTATGGTTCAGCCCATTAAGACTTCCAAAAAGCTTAGGTTCCAAAATTAAATGAAATGCTCAATGGTGAAACTTTAGGGAAATTTGGATGCTTGTGGGAAGACTCAAAAGTCTTCCCACATCCCTATCAAGGAGGGGACGAGCCTTTTTTGTAGGGGATGAGAGAGAAACACACACACACACTCTTCCAAGCTCCTTTTACACAAAGGGCCTAGTGGACACATGTGAGGTTCCTAGCCCTGTTACCCCCAAGGTGCATTCAAATCCTATTGGATGGCCATAGAGGTGTACCAATGAGAATTAAGATAGAGTAAATTTAGTTTGATTCATTTATAAACACTTGATGTTTGGTGGACGAAGCAACAAGCGGCCGTGGCCAGAAGGACCATATTTTTCTGAGAAGCCATTGTAAAATTATTTTGTAAAGGAGCATCTCTAAGCCAGGAAATTGTCAAAAATGTATGATTATTCTTATGGGAGCAATTGTATATTAGAGAGCCAGTTTTAAGATTAGGGGCTTATGGCCGGACAAGCCAATTTGCAAAGACCTAATCTATAAAGGTCATTTTTTGTAAGTTTTGCATAATCTTTTTGAATGGGCAACTGAGAAGACAGCGTACGTTTGAGAGCTCCTTCTTATTCAAACTTGTAATCTTCGCCATTGCGGCTACGGTAATCCAAATGCAGTTTTGATTATTGCATTGTATTCCTCTCCTCTTGCTCTTTTATTCAAGTATAATCATTCAAGATTTGGTGTAGGTTTATGACTACGTGTTTGAGGCTTTAAATCGCTGTTTTGAGTGTTTATATGCATGTTTTATGTCGTTTTGACCCTAGGAGGGGATTTTGGGACCCTAAAACGACCCATTAGGATCAACTGTTCGCTGTTTTTGTTGACTTTGGGACAAAGGATCGCGATCGTTGTACCTCTTCAGAATGCCGTGACGGTGATAGGATATGATCTTAATAGTCCCCTGAAGCTTCCCTTCAAGTTTCGTACGATTCCGAATAGATTTGCATGGTAAACGGGCATGACAACTATAGAGCTGGGTAGAAGGACATAGTCAGATTACTTGGCGGTGATGCGTTTGATTTACTTGTATAGTTAGTAGTTGCATCTCTTCTAGTTCACTTCATTAGGAGTGACAACCTAGTGAGTTTCCATGCCTCATCTGAGTCGCTTCCCATGTATTGATAAATATGTTGATGCTTGAGAGCTATGTTGTGGACGTCCGTCGCGGCGACCCGCAAACATTGGCGCCGATGCCGGGGAATGCACCTTAGATGATGAGTGACCGAGTTCGCAGTTAGACTCCTTAAAAAAAGATCAATCCACAAATCCATTTTACACCTCAGTTAGGATTCTAGACAAGGGTTTAGAGCCTAGGGGAGTCTAGAGCCAGTGGACCGGCCAGATCCTCTCTTAGGAGATTTAGGGAGCTGTGAGTGAACGTGTTAAAGTATTTTTGCTCTTCAATTTCTCTAATTCGATTGAGTACTGAAATCTCACCCGAAATCCGTCGTGTTAGTTTTGTTTGATTCAATTTCTTATGTTTTTTCAGTTCTGTACTTAGGAGTAGGATAAGCAAATCACATTCCAATCAGATTTGGGACAAAAGTTAGAGTCGAAAAACTAGAAAACCATAACCTTGGCCAAAAAAAGCCATAAGACTCTGAAATTCTAAAAATCTAACCAAACAGGGCTAATATTGATTCAAATCACAAAGTGGTAGCACAAAACACTAGGAAACACTTGTTAGAGGGAGCAGACAAAATTTCATCAGATTTGGCTCAGGTACTACGATCGCGATCGGTGTACCTCAGTGCCAGAAGTGTACAAAATTTGACATGTGCCTTCCTGATAAGATTTTAAACAAGTTTGTCTAAAGCAACCACACCCAAAAACATCAAAAATCAAGGGAATCAGACCACTTGGGTAAAACTAGCCTGACAGACCCAAAAACTACAAAATCTTGACTTTTGGTGATCCAAATGTAAAAAGACTTTGGGGATAGCCTTAAAAAATCAATGTCTACAAGCATGCTAAATTTGGTCTGATTTGGGCTCAGAAGTACGATCGCGATTGGTGTACCTAAGTGCTAGATTTTGACCAAATTTCATCTCTGGAATCCCCAGGTGTTTACAAGCATAAAAGACTAAAGGACCTAGAGCCAAAAACCTCAAGATACCTGTCAAACCACCTGAATACAGATCCAAGTCAAAAATTGCTAAACTGGCTTAGAAATTGACTTTTAGTTGACCAAAACACATCAAAACTGGGAAAGAACCATACAGAGGGGTAGCTTGTACACAGGACAACCCCTGATATCTTTCAAATCCCAAATCAAACATCAAAATCCAGTCAAACTGATAAATTTGGGAGAAACAGGCACTCCCAACCAAGAAATGGTAAAAACTTGACTTTTTTGAGTCCAAATACAAAAGTGTCTGGCAGGTAGTCTTAAAATAGCCTAGTGAACAAGCTGGTAAAGTTTCATTTGATTTGGGCTCAGAAGTACGATCGCGATCGGTGTACCTCTGGCCCAGATCCAGCTCATTTTTTACCTGCTCATAGACCTAGGTTATACAAGATACCAGGAGTTGTCAAAACTCAAATTGGACATACTGTCAATAATCTGCAATCAAAATTGTGTTGAGATCATTTTGAAGTGTTGAATCTGCTAACAGTTGGAATGATACAGTGATCTCATAGCCATCCATTGGAATCATTTGCAGAGACCGGTCAAGTAACAGTCCAAGCAGTCGTCGGAATTGGAAGATCTCTCCATCTCCAGGTAAGAGGTTTGGATTCAGTCAGTAAATCCCACTTTCTTCATGTTTTTGAGATTGAGAAAACAAATCAACACCAGACACCTAAATTTAGCGGATCAAACGAGTGTCGCGTCAACGGAGGAGAGTGTAAACCAAGGGATAGTACGACCGTTAGAGCCGATCCTTGAAGAAGTCATTTCCGATACTTCTTCAGAGAGGTCTTCCGAGTACTCCACAGAACACTTGGGGCAAATAAAACTAAACGGGAGAGAAAACATGGCGGCAGGACCATCAGACCCCTCGGCCACACTAAAGCTATTGTTCATCAAGTATCAATATGACAACAAGCAAGGTGCCAAGATATACAAAGATGGTATGGAACGCTATTGTGTGAAAATAGAAGATAGACCAAGCGAGTTCAGGGACTTAGTGCCTGTGAGCTATAGTGGAGACAGGTACCTAGATGACGAGGGTATCATGTATTTGGTAGTCCTAAATCCTAACATGGTAGACAAGTGGGGATTGATGGGCACAAAAGCCAAAATAGACGAGGAACATGAGGAAAGAGCTCCAACAATGAGCTTACCGAATGCGAAATTAAGGCGAGAAAATGAAACGAAGCGAATCAACACGGATAATGTCTACTTGGGGTTATACAAGTATAATAATGGAGATCAAGATCTCTATTATAGATGCGAGGAACCCTACGTCAGAGAGATGACTGAGCGGAAAAGACTTTATGTCTTCACCTACACCGAGGGAGCGGAAATGAAAATTGCCTCATATGACAAGTATGGAAGACGATATGCAGCGATCGATAAAAAATAATTAGAGGAATATACGTACTTTGGGGGACCACTTCACCAGTACTATGTCACTCCAAGCCCTCCTAGACCAGCACCTACAACTGTTGTGCCAAAATCGTTGACCACAGGTGGAGGGAGGACTCATGTAGCTGATTCTTTCAGTCGACCATTCGATGCCAAGCCCCATGGGAACGTTACATTCCAGAGAATCGATGGCTACGAATCGAGGTAGTACTGTTCCTATCTCTACACATACGACTGTAGGTCCGACATTTGCAGCCATCCCATCACATTTGCCTCCTAGTAGTAGATTTGGGGCGGGTGAGCCAACGAGAGCAACCTACGACCTCCCCGAGGCACGAGAAGGATTAAGTCGAGACATGGGAGCAATGAGATTGACCGCAGACCATAGAAGGATCATGCCATACCAAGTAGCGAAGTGCATGCCGAAGAAGTATAGCGGCTCGGGGGATCCATATGCCCATGTATCGCTTTTCAAGCAAGTCTTAAGAGCGGAACAGATCACTGATTTCCATACTCAATACGAGTGATTCGGGCTGACCTTGGAAGGGACGGTCTTAACATGGTTTCAACCTTTAAACCCTGAAACTTGTCCGAATATTGAACATGTATTGCGCGAGTTCACAAAAGAATTCTCAAAACGGGGTATAAAGCATAATATTGTATCACAGATATACGCTTTCAAACAAAGGGAGAATGAAAAAGTGAAGGAAGCAACCTTGAGATTCAAGCAATACATTGAGAGGTGCCTGAGGAGAGAATTACCGCAGGACGAGAGATTGTCTTTGCTCTTCGTCAAAGGACTTAGGAACGAAACCTTGAAAAAGGACCTTCACGTGAAGGCCTGTAGCACGTTTCAATAGGTTACAAGGGAAGCGTTATATCTTGTCGATAACTGCAAAGCATATGGGGAGGTGTCAGAGGATACTGATTCAGTAACCAGTGGCTCGTCATCGATTAAAAGCAAACCCTCTACCAAGAAAGATGCCCAGGCATTCTTGATGCGGACAGCTGCTCAATTGATAGAGGAGGTAACGAAGAGAATGCAGCAACATATGAGATCAAATCCGGTGAGATGAGACAGCCTTAGACGAGGAAGTGTTACACATCTGGGGGGGATCATCCGACGCCGTGGTGCACTCAACAGCCAAAAGCACCAGTTGCGAATGGACAAGTATTGAAATGGTGTGCCATAGAGCAGAAATGGACGAATCATAGCACAGAAGAGTGTTTTTATAACAAAAATTATATGAGGGAAAGACCGTATGGACCTCCAGCAGAACCATCCCAACCACCTCCTCCAAGGTATCAAGTTGGACCAAATATGAATTTGGTAGCAGGAGCACCTGTGTTGGGTCAACAACCTCCATTACCACAAGAAAATAGGTCCATGATTAGATACGCTCAACCTTGTGAAGCATCACCAGGAACGAATAGTACACTTCAAGAGTCTTATTACGAGGAACTGAATGAGCCTTATGCAACCGAACCCGAATCACAAATATACGCAGACGAAGCATATCAACCGTGGAGAAATAGCGAGGGTATGGCACCACCAACGTATGTAGCACAACCTTCTAGAGATCAATATTTGGTAGACGAGAGAACGTTAATGTTCATTGCGAACCAAAATTACAAACCAAGAGGGTATCCTAATAGAGCAGGACAACCTATGGGACCACCTCCTCAAAATCAAACACCAATTGGACAGTGCTATAGCTGTGGAAGTATGGATCATTGGGAGCGTAACTGTCCTTTCAAAGGCGAAAGAGTGAAACTTTTTGGGTTTTGTGACGAATGTGGTGTGAATCACATATTGCCAGATTGCCCAAAAAATCCGGACAACAAGGGAAAAGCGACTATGAATATAGTGGGGGTGATACCAAGTGCAAGAAGCGGATCAGAACCAATGATCCAAATCAATGCGATAACCATAGCCCAAGCCAAGGAATTAAGGAAAAATGAGTCCATGGAGGAAAAGGTTGAGTTGCCGATACCCACAGAAAATGAGAGCTTATCTGTGAGAACCAAGTGAAAATCCTGGAAGGCGAAACGAGACAGGATGAAAACGAGAAGGTTGAAAATGCAAATTGCCATGCAAAACGAGTTGCATGAAACGAAGGAGCAACTCAAACAAGAGAGAGAGAGAGAGAGTAAGACAACTGAGGTCAACAACAAGCGGAGGAAAGCGTCCTCAAGAGGATTAGTCTTGGTTGAAAAAGTGCTAGAGCCGTTAGATGCTCTATTACGAGCATACGAAGCAAGGCTAAAAACAAACCAAACCTTAGAGCAGAGATGGTTGACTTATCCTCAACCAGAAGTGGAAACGAAACATTTGGAAATGTGTAAACACCTCATTGAGACAGCCCAGGCATTGATGGAACCTGAGATAGCTAGAACCCCAGAACAAGAAGTATTGATTCACAAAGAGCGAGAAAAACTAAAAATCGATGAACCAAAAGAAGTAAATGAACCCAGACCTGAAACAGTATTGCCACTGGATCATCGAGTTGTACCAAACACGGCTGATGACGCTAAATTAATGACAATGATGCCAATTCCAGAAGTTGAAGAACAATGGCCACAACACTTATGGGAAACCATTAGAAATAGAAATAATGGAAGCACGACGTTACAATCTGCTCCAATTCCTGAACTTAACATGGATAAATGATTTTATCCAGCCGATATACAATCGTTGTATGGGGATGCGAGAACGGAAATTTTGGTGGAAAGCAAAGCCCAATCCTTGAAAACCCTGCCTTCATTTATAGGTGAACATGAGGCACAATCGGAGATAAGGTTAGTTCCATCCCAGATGAGAACTATCCCACATATGGTTGACTCAAAGAGTCTTCAAGATATGTTGTCGACACCTATAACATGCACAATCACGTTGTCCGAACTCTTGAGAGTCAGACCACACTTATGGCAAGACATGGGAAAACATTTGGAGAACAAGGGAGTAAAGATTCCTCTTCTGACAAACCCTACGGGAGAAGAGAACAAACGGGAAAGTCAACCCAAACCCCAACCAGTGCCCATAAACAAGGTCGGAGATTACTGCGAAGGAGAGGAGGGTAACACAACATTACCTGTTGAATATCAGGATATAAAAACAATAGCTATCCTAGACAGTGGAGCGGGAGTGGCGATTGCTACAAAGCAAATCTGGGAGAAGTGGGGCCGTCCAGCTCTCAGGAAAACTAGAATGAAATTGCAACTCGCAGATGGGTATGTAGAGAGACCATTGGGGATCCTGGACCAAATAGTTGTAACTTTGTGTGGAATTAACTATGAGCACACCTTTGCTGTGGTGGATTTCAGAAAAACGAACAACTTTGACATTATTTTGGGACGACCATTCATGCGTCAACTCAAAATGATACAAGATTGGGGTTACGATCAAATCTACCTAAGGCACGAAGAGCTAATAATGAAAATCAATATGAAGGATCACAGCTATAGAGACGTTGCAAAAACGCCAGTGCAAGAATTTAATTCGTCAACTGTAAATGAAAAATAAATACCTGCATGGATACAAACAAAAGCGCATGTCTGAATGTGTGGAGCATCTGACTGTGGTGAGATTATCAGAGAGGAATGCGTTCTGGAAAGATCCGTCGAAGACGAGGCATATTTCCCAGAACCTTTCCCGGAACATTTATTTGAGCCATTCGGGTGGACTCAAATATTGTCAACTTTAGACGTATGTGTTAACGAATGCACACCTACGAAATTTTGTGACGAAGAAGGATACAACCTAGTAACGTTGCAAATAATTGATGAGGTATCTGTAGTGAACGATAGGATTCAATTAGAAGAGAATAATTGATGAGGTATCTGTAGTGAACGATAGGATTCAATTAGAAGAGAAATTCACGGATTCACTATGTTGTGACCTTCCATCATTGGACGATGAAAACCAACTGATAGAGGCTGATGATGAAAGATCAAGCGCATCAGAGGCGAACGGGAAATACAGGTTGAGACAGGACAGGTTTTACGAGTTTCATAACCAAAAACCTAGTCGACAGGAGTGGTATAAGTCAAAGAGAACGAGAAAATCAAGGGCGAATAAGCATAATCCGATGCCTCTTGTCAATGACAGAATGGGATATCTAAAGCTTGTCAAAGCTGAGGATTTTGTCAAAGACAAGGTCACTGGCCAGTTTACTAAAACTAAACCATGGAAAAACAACAAGAAGAACATACACAAAAAGCGGATGACTAAGTCGCAAAAGGAGAGGAAAACAGGGTCTGGAATGACCAAAACAAAGAGAAAAACAGAGTACAATAAGCTCAAGCGAACCCTCAGAGACATATGGACGACCGACTTTGAAACGAATAAGGACACGAGTAATTTGTCTCCAAGATTTACTTGGAGGAAAAAGTACGATTTTCTATCACAAATGCTAACTAATGGCTTTTTGAGAACTTTGGCTATGGCTATGCATTCACACACTCTTGTTCATGCAATGCATGCCTTGAATCACCTACTTTCCTGGATACACTATACTTCTTTGAGCTTTGACTACTTTTGGCCAATCATCCTTCTAGTGATAAGCAAATCCAGAATGATGATAAGAGATCTTGTCATGCTTGCCTACTTATACTACTCCTAAAACAAAAGCAATAAACTGAAAATAGGTTCAAGATGCTCAACAAAAAATTTCCAAACTAAACTTAATTTTTTTTTCGTTTTCTTGCGTTTTTTTCTCTAGTGCAAGCTTTTACCACTCTATCAATCAATGAAGTCTTGCACCAAGCTCCAAATCTATTAAAAACACTTATCCTAACTATTTAACACTTTGCACAACAAGAAACTCACCACAATCACACAAACCAAAGACCACAGAGAGAAGCAAAAATTGGAAGAAGAACAAAAGGCTGCGGAAGTAGACATATCTTCGCAGTCCACTGAACAAACGAAGGAAAAAGACGCCGGCGGAACAGCTTAATAGCTTAAGAAGATCTCACCCGCCAAAGAATAATCAAGATTTTAAAGAAAAGAAAAGCGAAAGCATCTGCTTCGCAACAAGGTGAAGGGAATCCCAAGAGAAGACATGTGCGAGAAGAATCGAGTCCGCCTCCTCCCTCGCCCAAATCACCTTCTCCCTCGCCTAGAAAATCACCTCCGCCCTCACCAAAATCTCCACCTCCTCCCCCTTCTCCATCGAAAAAAAAACAGCCAACTCCTCCCCCTTCAACCTCGCAAAAGGAAGTTTTACCACCTACAGAATCCATCGGATACCAAGAAGCATGCCAAGCGGTGGCTGGATTTGAGTACAGGCAAATTCTGCGGGATTTAGAACGGCAATTCCAGTGTCATCATGTGGTGCTGAGTGAGAAAGAAAGGTAGGTACAGGAAGCTCGACAAAAGCAAGAATTAGGGCAAGAAGAGTTAGACAGCCTTAGAACGCAACTAGAACGCACAACGGAGGAAAGAGACCTTGAGCGGTAGCAGGCTCAGTCTCTGATCAAATATTTGGTGGACGTCAGGATAGACCTGACCGTCAAAGAGAAGGAGTGCCAAGAGTTGACGGCAAGAGTCCAGAAAGTGACAGAGCAGCTTGCCTACGAGAGTGAAAGATTCCAAAGGCTTAGCAGCTCCTACAACACTATCAAGGGCACTCTGACGACTTTGATGGCTAATTAGGAACCTGTTGGGGCATTGGTCTCCACAGCAGTAAACACTATAGCAGCGCTAAAAGCAGAGCTAGAGCAAGAAAGGCTTCAAAGACAGCTGCTCGCATCAGGAATGGAAACCTAGACAGCGGCAAACGAGCTAAAGTTAAAAGAAGTGGAGCAGTAACTCGCTCAAGCAAGCGCTGAACTACAGATTCAGAGACAGATCGGTGACACATTGCTAAAGGAAAAAGAAGATCTTCTTGTCCAACAGCAAATCAAAGCAGACAAAGCCCAGACTCAATTGCAACTGCTGCCTGGACAACATGCGCCAGATTTGCCTGGAACATCACAACAAGGGCAACAAGAGGAGGAGGAATTTGAAGGGCCCAATCTGGACATAAGAGATGAACTCAGTGAAATCATTCAGGACATGCCAAAGGGTCCAGCCAAGGAGTATATGCTCTATGAAAAGAAGATACTGGAGTCAGCAGTCCTGGCATATTTACAACCAGAAGAGCAGGTAGAAGGATTTGGCCACGAATACCTCCCCTTTCCTCTGCTATGCCATGAAGCGAATTTGTGGAAAGAAACGATGCAGCCTGCCTTGCCATGAAACAAAGAAGGGGGTTACGAGGGCATTGCACTCACAATGGAAGAAGCTCAGGTGCTTGTCGATGACCACCCCAAGTGGAGGCAGAAGTGGTTGGACAAAAGGCCACAGGATCTAACAAATTACCACAACGCTCCTCAACATATACAAATAGATGCTACATTCTTCCCTGTCCCTCAAAGACGCACTTGGAAAGATTTCACCACATGGAAGGGGTCAAGGAAGCACAAGCTAAATTACCCGGTTCTGACAGTGCAACAACCCCCTACAGTGGCTTACCTGGTCAGCACATTGAACTCAACAGTTACTTTGCTGCGAGATGTCCCCGATTTGGCCTGCCAGATGTTAGTAAAGCCTTAGCCCGGATGATCATCACCTGCATCCAGGTGTTTAAAGACACTGAAGGCGACGATCATTCGTGGAATCTGTTCTTGGAAGGACATAGAGGAATCTACTGGAATCTACAGGATTCACCACCACGACACATCTTGATAGCCATGTACTACAGGCTAATGTACCTGCCATCACACTACCTACAAACATTTGAAGAGGCCTTCGTCACAGAATTCTTCGAAATGGATTCAAGGATTTTCCATCCCATGGAGAAGGACCTCAAGGCAAGGTACGTGGCATACCAACACACATTATCTAAAAATCCATTCAGACAACACCAAGAAGCCCTCGAAGCTGTCCTACGAACAAGAAGCTTTTCAGCGACACTCGCTTCATTAGAGCCATATCAACGACCAAAGCACTAAACATGCACAAGGGCATGCAAGGATAAGGAAGGGGGGAGTGTTTGGCGGACGAAGCAATAGGCGGCCGTGGCCAGAAGGACCATATTTTTCTGAGAAGCCATTGTAAAATTCTTTTGTAAAGAAGCATCTCTAAGCCAGGAAATTGTCAAAAACGTATGATTATTCTTATGGGAGAAATTGTATATTAGAGAGCCAGTTTTAAGATTAGAGGCTTATGGCCGAACAAGCCAATTTGCAAAGACCTAATCTATAAAGGTCATTTTTTGTAAGTTTTGGATAATCTTTTTGAATGGGCAACTGAGAAGACAGCGTACGTTTGAGAGCTCCTTCTTATTCAAACTTGTAATCTTCGCCATTGCGGCTACGGTAATCCAAATTCAGTTTTGATTATTGCATTGTGTTCCTCTCCTCTTGCTCTTTCATTCAAGTATAATCATTCAAGATTCGGTGTAGGTTTTTGACTACGTGTTTGAGGCTTTAAATCGCTGTTTTGAGTGTTTATATGCGTGTTTTATGTCATTTCGACCCTAAGAGGGGATTTAGGGACCCTAAAACGACCCATTAGGTAAAAGTCCCAAAAAGGACTAACCTTTCGCAAACCCTCAGCAACACTCTTGGTCTAGAGCGTTCGGTACCATTTAAACTCATCACCAAAACGACCCATTAGGATCAACTGTTCGTTGTTTTTGTTGACTTTGGGACGAACGATCGCGATCAATGTACCTCTCTAGAATGCCGTGACGGTGATAGGATATGATCTTAATAGTCCCCTGAAGCTTCCCTTCAAGTTTCGTGCGATTCCGAATAGATTTGTATGGTAAACGGGCATGACGACTGTAGAGCTGGGTAGAAGGACATAGTCAGATTACTTGGCGGTGATGCGTTTGATTTACTTGTATAGTTAGTAGTTGCATCTCTTCGATTTCACTTCATTAGGAGTGACAACCTAGTGAGTTTCCATGCCTCATCGGAGTCGCTTCCCCTATATTGATAAATATGTTGATGCTTGAGAGCTATGCTATGGACGTCCGTCGTCGCGGCGACCCGCAAACATTATAACAGAATCAATAGAAATTAAGCTCTCTAGAAGACTCCCAAGGGGTCCAATGATCATTCAGTAGCCCAATGGCTTGCCTGATTCCTATTGGCCAGAAGACTAAGAGGTCCAATGAGAGATTAATTAAATTATCTAAATACCTAAATCTCTCACAAAAGGGGAAAGGGGGACACATGTCACAAGGCTAACAATTATGATGGTAATTTATGATTGGCTAAGCTTTACAGGGTCCAATGGGATGCCAACATGAGGAAATAGCAAGAGGGGTCGACCAAGAGAGAGAGGGTGCTGATTTTTGCAAGGAATTATCACACACACACTCACACAAGCTCTTGCGTGAAGTAAAGAAGACTATCTCCTTCTCAAGCTTTAATGGAAAGCTCATCATCTACTCCAAGCTTGTGATAAGGGAGGCCTACACCAACAACTCTTGGCTTTGTGATGAAAATCCAACCAAGAGCCAAGCTTCAATGCATGCTCATCTCCTCTACCATGCTAATTACTAAGCTATGCTAAGATTTTAAGAGTAATTGTGTGAGGAGAAATACTTCTTTCTTGTAAGAATACTCCTTCTTACTTTAGATCTACTCTCATACCCCGCTAGCTCTCACCATCTTTGAAGGTGCATGAGGTCTTGGGTTTGAGACCACGAGGGAACTGATGTTGTGTTTTCAAGTGTAAGCTTGGTTCTTGAAGCTTCCATCTTCATTGCATCAGCAAGTTATTGAAGGAACACAAAGTATTGTATTGTAAAATGTCTCCCTTGATGGGGGAAACCTATAATACAAAGCATTTTGGATGGGTAACCGCCAACTCCATGTAAATCCTGTCCTCAATTTTTGTCAATAGCTTAATTTCTCTCTATTTTTGAAGTATTGTTCATGCCTATCTAACTAGGTGTTATGCTTTTGTTGCTCTCTCCATCCAATCACTCTTGCTATGCTCATTAGGAACCTATTCTTAATGAAATTCTCACTATGTCTATGTTATTTTTTGCTACACATAGGTTACTATACCATTAAATATTACATCAAACAAAGTCCTGGTCGGCAAGTTATTGTGAGTTGAAGTTTGTGCCAAGTGGCAGCGGTGTGTTGGAATTAGGGTTACAAAGAAACACACACAGCTTGGAGAAGACGATTGAAGCTCAAGGCACACAACTGAGAGTGTATTACTTAGTGTGCAATGGAAAGATAGATATCCCTAGAGTGATGGCCATATTTACAATGCACGGGGGAAAAAAACCTCCTAAAGAGGGAAAAAATGCCCCGGCGGTCCTAGTGTGTTCACACACATCACTACCACATGTATATGGTAGGAAATCCCCCCTGGATGATGCGGTGAACGAGAGCTGGCACATGAGTAAATGGAAGTGCCATGCCCTGAGGACATGATCAATTCACAAAGGGGAGTAAGCCCAAAGCTTTTTGAAAAGCTTCAAGCTTCTCATGAGACAATACCTTTGTAAAATGATCTGCAAGGTTGTCCTTTGTTGGCACATAAGCCATGCTGATCTCTCCTGCTAAGAGCCTCTCCCTGACATAGTGGTAATGTACTGAGGAGGTCCGGGGCGGGCAACAAGAAGAGCAACCTCTAGACACCCTTCAAGGCTCCCGTGCTGCTCAATGGGGCTGGGGCACAACACAACACAAACCAAAACAACAAACCCACAGCCAAATCCCAACTGCACAAGGGGCACCACCTAGTTTAAGAGCGAACTAGGACGCAAAAGAGGAGAATCGTTAGAGCAACCCACAAACAAGCAAGGAATTTACACTAACCCTAACACTAATGGAACACTCTCACACACTAAAACACGAGAGAGAGAGAGAGAGAGAGAGAGAGAGAGAGAGAGAGAGAGGAGAGAGAGAGAGAGAGAGGGAGAGAGATAGTGCTCGGGCTGCTTTGAAACGTATCGGCAATGATCAAGCAAACACAACTATATATTTAAGAAAGAGAGAGAAAGGGGGAGGGCGTGCTTGTTGCATTAATACCTTCTTACAAATCTGTCATGACAAATCAAAGTGAGATTAGTATTTGTTCAACATAGCTTGCCTAAATTTCACCACAACACATCACAAGAAAAGCCACCCCAATCACTGTCTTAAAGCGAGGGGAGTCCTCTCCACCCTGTCACCCTCTTACAGTATGTGGGATTTATGGCTAGATTGATGACAACACCAGAGACAAGCTATCAAGAACTTAACAAAAAACACCAAGACACTTACGCATCATTGTTGTCCATTACTTCACATTGGAAGGGAGACAAAGTATCCAAGCTTAGTCCAAATCCACCCTCCTTGATTCAGCAAATGTTGGGCTTACACTAGTAGGAGAAATGATAGATTTCCTACTCTCAATTGAATGATCACTCTCTCTCTTACAATGGCATAGAGTTCCCTTGCTAATCCCCTATTACAACACATGCACATGCATAAGACAATGAGCTTCCACTCAAGAGCTCCTTCTAGAGAGGTTGAGCTTGGCTTCTCAAGCTATAGCATAGTGCTCTTGCTTATGGCTCCCCCTTTTGTGCTAGCTACACCCTCCTTTTATAGCAATTTTGAAGGCTAGGGTTACTCCTCTAACCATGGTTGGGTTAGATTTTCAGCAACTTATCTAATTTCTTTTGCTTGGAATTATCAAGAAGTTGGTGAGGAAAGAGAGAGGAGAGAAATGGAGGTGATAGGACTTTTCATAGTGGGTTAGTGTTAGTAGAGTTAGTATTAATTTACAAATGGAATTGGATATCTACAATGGGAGTATCCATGTAGGATACAAATAAGGAAGAAAAAACTCTTAAGAGGTAAGAAAAGGTGGCTTTCTTACAAGGTTGATGCTCCAAGTGTCTTGAGTAGGGCCGATTTTGACGCCTGTTGATGGTCCACTAGCTTTGACGGTACATTTTTTCTCCACTCTTGACCTTCCTTGAGAGACAAGGTAATTGAAGCTGAGTAATCAACCACCATGATGCTGTCTTTTAAGAGAAGAGGCTGAATTTTGTGGTTTTTTTGATAGATATGGGTAAATTGGAGGAGGAAAAATGAGACTAGGTGGTCAATTTTGGAATGGAATTGTGTGTGGGAGGTATGAGTTCACCATGGTTTCTCTTATTCTTCAAGGTTGAGGAGAAGGTGAGTAGGGTGCAGAGAGGAGTGGTGAGAGAGATGGGGATGATGAGTGGAGAAGTGTGTGTGAAAGAGGAAAATGATAAAGTGGAAGAGAGAGTGTGGCTGCATAGCATGGGAAAACTGGGGTCCACTAAAAAAATCATAGCTCACAGCTCATAGCTCAAAAAAATATGAAAAACTTTGAGGCAAAAGTTCAGCCCACGAGCTACAACTTTTTTTTGTATCACCTTTTCAAATTCGGAGAGCAAGTGAACTTTAAAAATTCAGCAAAACCGACCGTTTTTTTCCACAGCAAAGGTCCTTGTGGGGTCCTTCTTTGGATGATTCTTTTGAATACCACCAAGAGTGAGCCCTCCATAGTGCATGTATGTATGCCACCTACCCTTGACCTTATTTGGTAGGTCTATAATTGAAGATATTGTTGAGATTAGGATATAAGTGAATAGTACAACTAAGAAAATCAAATATTGAGGGGTCTAAAAAATATGTACATGTCAAATATAAATAATATAGGTGGAAAAATATAAAGGGGTCAAAATAAATCTCTCTCATTATAAGTCTACCATAAAAAGATGAATATTTTTGGTGGTCTAATTTATGAGAGTAATAGAGAATATATGTAGGAAGGAAAAAATCACAATAGTGAAAAAAATATACACATAAATAGAACTAGTTTTTTTGGATTTTTGTTGGGGTGGAGTTACACCAAATATAAGAGAAGCTTACATGAAAATATTTCTATATGGAATAAAGAGTATGAAAAATGGTAAGAAAAATTGTGGTAATGGTGAGGCAATGTACAGAGCATAAATAAAACACACCTAGGTAGAAATATTTAAATAAATACCAAAATAATTATGAAAAAATCATTTATTTAGGCCCTATATACAAAGAAATATTTACATACGCATGGGCCATAATATACTTATATTTTTTATTTATTTTTATTTTTTATTTTTTTGGCTCAACTAGCCCAATGACTAGCTAATTGAGGGTTTTTTAAGAAGATATGGGAAAAATCCCGTGACTCACGCACGCCTATGTACAGTGAAATGGTAGGGATAGCCACAGTGTTTGGGTGATTTTGGTAGGGTGAGGTAACTCACTGTGGCAATTACAAAGAGCCGAAAAACGGCTATCATTAGCCCTCCCCGTGGATGATGGTATATTCATGTACCATCATAGAGCATCTTTTCCAAAGAGAGTGCTTCAGAGTCCTTGACGAGATTGTTATTGTTTGGCCCCTCGAAATTTTGGCTAGAGTTACACTCATGCTTCATGTAACAATACTTACATGAGACAGTGGCCTTTTGACAGATCTTTGGTAGACCCTTTGGTAGAAGGCGACTCAAATAGGGCTTCAAGCGATACCCGTTTACTTTCCTGGAGTGCTCTTTACCATTCAAGTCCATAAGCTGATAGTAACTTGAATTGAAAGCCTTCTTGACTATGTATGGCCCTTGCCATCTTGTTTCAAATTTGGCATCAAAAGGATTATCGAGTCGATTGTCATACCTTAGCACAAGATCTCCTTCATTGATGCCTTTGTCCTTCAGTTTCTTGTCAAGCTTCTCCTTTGTCTGTGTGGCTTTCCTCTTATAGCACTCGTATGCTGCTTCTCTTTTCCACTCAAGCTCAGCTAAGGTAAGAAGTCGATCCATCCATGCTTCTTGATCATCTTGTGCTGATTTTCCATGAAGTCGCATTGTTGGAATGTTTAGCTCAATTGGCTGTAAAGCCTCTTGACCATAGACCAAGTGAAATGGTGTGAACTCCGTGGCTTCCCTATATGTGGTTCGATACGCCCACAAGGCACCATCCAAGAAGTCATGCCACAACTTTGTCTTGTTTTTTACCATCTTTCTAATGATGCCTGCAATGACACTATTAGCTTTTTCTACCAAACCATTTGATTGGGGATAGTAGGGTGTACTGTGACGATGTAGAATGTGAAGTTCTTCACAGACTTCTGTGAGCAATCCCTTTCTAAACCCTGGACCATTATTAGAAACAATCTCCAAAGGTGTGCCAAATCTACAATAAATGTGAGTGTAGACGAATTTGCTCATTGTTTTCTCATTTACCTTTGCCACACTCTGTGCTTCCACCCACCTAGTCATATAGTCTACAGCCACTAGAATGTAGAGTTTACCATTTTTTGTCCTAGGCAGAGGACCCATAGCATCAATGCCCCACTTTTCAAAGGGTCCATTTGCAAGCACTATTTGCCTCGGGCCATGCACCAACCTTCTATTTCCATTTATCTGACAATTGTGACAGCTTTTACACCAATGTTGAACATCCACATGCAAGCTTGGCCAAACATACCCCGCAAGCAAAATCTTCTTCACAGTTGAGTCTTGGGCAAAATGACCACCACATGCCTCTTCATGCAAACCTTTTAGAATGGCTGGAATTTCCTCAATAGTTGGTACTCTTCTGCACACTTGATCCTTCCCTCTTTGATAGAGGGAGCCTTCTAGGAAGAGATACATGCTTGCCTTCTTCATGAGTCTCCTCTTCTGAGCTTTTGTGAAGTCTGGTGGAAACTCACCCTCCAAAATGTAGCCAATGATGGGAGCCAATGACTCCAATCCTTGGTACCTCGGTTGCTTCACAGCAGCCACCACCATGATGACCTGCACTTCTTTATTTACACATGCAACAGCTTGTTGTGCAAGTAAATCAGCATCTTCATTTTGTTTCCTAGGAATATGATATAATTGCACCTCCTCAAATTGATTAAATAGCCTACGAATGGCATGAACTTTTGTCCTTAAGCTTTCATTCTTGCATGCCCAAATGCCTAAAATCTGTTTAACAATGAGAAGTGCATCTCCTTTTACCATGAGACGTTGTATCCCTTGGCCAATGCACATCTTCAAACCATGAAGTAGAGTGTCATATTCTGCTTCATTGTTGCTAGCTGAACTTGGTAGATTGAACTTCTCTTTCATGACCACCTCTCCACTTGGGTTGAGCAACACTAGCCCTCCCCCCGCTTTTCCTGTGGCTCGACGAAAAGCTCCATCAAAGAACAAGGTAAAAGCATTAGGAATACTTTTTGGTGGTGGCAATGGTAGGGTCTTTACTTGAGGCACCTTAATTTCCTTCTCATGTACCCTATAAGTGAGAATCCCTGCCAATTGTGCACGCACACTATCTTCTACCTTGAAAGAGTATTGAAACTCTTGCAACTCCATAATCCACTTTGAGATCCTAGTACTAAGATTCATTTGAGATGACACCCAAGGGAACAAATTCTCTGCGGTGAGGATTACAAAAGGTTTTGGGAGCAAGTAGGATCTAAACTTTCTCACCGCAAACATGAGAGAAAGCATCATGAGTTCTGCTTCTGTGTAGTCTCTCTCCAAAGCATTCATGACCCTACTAGCAAAGTAGATGGGTCGCATCCTTGTACTGTGGGGATCTTGTTGTAGCAACACAGCACCAATTGTTTCTTTCCCAGCACTAGAGCTAACAAAGAATGTGTACTCCCAACAAGGAGGTATGAGTGTTGGTAGCTCTGACAAAATGACTTTAATGTTACAAAAGTACTCTTCAAGCTCATCAGACCATGCAAATTCTACTTGTTGTGTCAACTTTTGCAAAGGGTGAAGTAACTCCGAGGCTAAGTGAATGAAGCGTGACATATACTTCACCTTTTGAATGAATGAGATGACCTCCTTAAGACTCTTGGGTGATGGTAGCTCAATAAGAGCCTTTGCCTTTGAAGGATCCACTTCAATGCCTTTGTAAGAAACTTTATGACCAAGCAAGATTACTTCATCCTCACCTATATGGCACTTGTCGGGGTTGAGTTGACCTCCCATGTCGTAGAGCTTCTTTAAACCTTCTTCTACCCTTTGTAGATGCAATGATTTTGAGTTGTAAATACAGAAATCATCAATGAACACCCTAATTGACTTTCCAAAGAATGCTTGAAACACCATATTCATGAAACGTTAGAATGTTGCAGGAGCATTTGTCAGACCAAATGGCATGACTCTAAAAGCATAACAACCCCAAGGAGTGATAAAGGTTGTTTTCAATTGATCCTCCAGTGCAATCCCTATTTGAAAGTTACCTGAGTAACCATCGCACACAGTGTACTTCTCATGACCAGCTACCTCATTTAGTATCTCATCCTGGAATGGGAGGGGAAAGTGATCTCTCTTTGTTGCCTCATTGAGGGGACGGTAATCCACACACACCCTCCACTTGCCGTTCTTCTTAGGAGTGACAACAACAGGAGAGACCCACTCTGAATTCTCCACTGGATAAATGAACCCTGCTGCTAGAAGCTTTCTTACCTCCTTGAGTAAAGCCTGCTCCTTGATGACTCCTAGCCTTTGTAGCTTTTGAGCCTTAGGTGTGGCCTCTGGCTTCAACTCAATCTTGTGTTGAACAACATCTACTCCACGCACATCGGTGTAGTCTTTAGCAAAAAGCCTCGGAAATTTCCTTAGCACACATTTGAACTCCTCTCTTTCATCCTTTGTAAGTGTTGTAGACAACATACCTTCTAACATTCCTTCATCTTCCACCTTTTGGTTCTCTTGGGAACCTACCTCTTCCAAACCTCGAGAAGAGGTCTCCTGGTTGTTTGGCTTAAACCTTACCCCCATGACTTCAATGGAGGACTCCTCTTCAGTAATGCTGCTGCCACTTTCTTCTTCTGAAGTGTTTTCAGTCCAATCTTCTTCCGTCTCACTTTGAGATGATTCTTCATGGAGCTCCTCTTGGCGTTGCTCCTTCATGTCAAAGACAACCTTCTTGTGATTGTCATTCCTGCAAATTAGCTTTCCACTCTCCCAATCCTGCAAAGCTCGCATTTTCATTAGCCATGGTCTTCCTAGGATAAATGGGTAACCATTTCCCTTGGTAGACATGACATAGAAATCCACTGCCTTATTAATGCCAAAGGCCTCCACAAAAACATTTTTACAAATGCCTACGCACCTAGCCTTGCTATTGTTTGCCATTTTCACTTTGATTTCAGGTGTCTCATCGATGTGCATGCCTAGTCTTTGCATGAGCCCTTCTGTCATGATGCAAATTTGTGCACCCCCATCCACTAGACCTTTCCTAACCAATCTTCCTTTGATGTAACAGTCTAGCACCGGTGTAATGTCCTCATTCATTTCAGCTTGTGCAATTTTTACAACATGCACACTCTCTTTTACCTTTCTCCTAGTGCTAACCGCCCTTGTTAAATCCCTCCTAACTTGTGGACATAATGCAAGAAATTGAGGCCATGAAATATCAGGACCCTTACCTCTCATGTCTTCCAACAAGTTGTACGGAGCCATACCATGTCCAAGAGGGAAGTCTTGGAGGTTGATACGACGTCGATTCCTCTTGGTTTCCTTGGTTTCCTTTGCCTTCTTGCCTTGTCCATGGTCACTCTGTGATGTGACTCCTTATTTCTCTTTACCTTTTCCTCGGCCACGCTTAATTCCATTGGCTTCCATGTCAACCTCATTTGAATTTGTCACCTCTACCACATGCACATTTGGATCTGGCAAAGGTGGAACTCCTTCTACCCCTTGTGGAGGTGGTCTTGGTCCATTTGGCCTTTGTAGAAGCCTTGGTTGTTGACCAGTTCCTTCACCTGCATTCATCACTGGGTAATTCAAGTTAGGTCTCCCTGGCTCCCCACGGGGCCAAGGACAATTATACATCCCATGTCCAGACTCTCCGCAATTCCAACATTGCAAGACTCTCCTAGGTCGTGGATCTCGCTCTTCAGACTTCTTTGCTTGTCCCTTTGGACCTACATCTTGTGCAAGGTGACAAATCAAAGTGAGATTAGTATTTGTTCAACATAGCTTGCATAAATTTCACCACAACACATCACAAGAAAAGCCACCCCAATCACTGTCTTAAAGCGAGGGGAGTCCTCTCCACCCTGTCGCCCTCTTACAGTATGTGGGATTTATGGCTAGATTGATGACAACACCAGAGACAAGCTATCAAGAACTTAACAAAAAACACCAAGACACTTACGCATCATTGTTGTCCATTACTTCACGTTGGAAGGGAGACAAAGTATCGAAGCTTAGTCCAAATCCACCCCTTGATTCAGCAAATGTTGGGCTTACACTAGTAGTAGAAATGATAGATTTCCTACTCTCAATTGAATGATCACTCTCTCTCTTACAATGGCATAGAGTTCCCTTGCTAATCCCCTATTACAACACATGCACATGCATAAGACAATGAGCTTCCACTCAAGAGCTCCTTCTAGAGAGGTTGAGCTTGGCTTCTCAAGCTATAGCATAGTGCTCTTGCTTATGGCTCCCCCTTTTGTGCTAGCTACACCCTCCTTTTATAGCAATTTTGAAGGCTAGGGTTACTCCTCTAACCATGGTTGGGTTAGATTTTCAGCAATTTATCTAATTTCTTTTGCTTGGAATTATCAAGAAGTTGGTGAGGAAAGAGAGAGGAGAGAAATGGAGGTGATAGGACTTTTCATAGTGGGTTAGTGTTAGTAGAGTTAGTATTAATTTACAAATGGAATTGGATATTTACAATGGGAGTATCCATGTAGGATACAAATAAGGAAGAAAAAACTCTTAAGAGGTAAGAAAAGGTGGCTTTCTTACAAGGTTGATGCTCCAAGTGTCTTGAGTAGGGCCGATTTTGACGCCTGTTGATGGTCCACTAGCTTTGACGGTACATTTTTTCTCCACTCTTGACCTTCCTTGAGAGACAAGGTAATTGAAGCTGAGTAATCAACCACCATGATGCTGTCTTTTAAGAGAAGAGGCTGAATTTTGTGGTTTTTTTGATAGATATGGGTAAATTGGAGGAGGAAAAATGAGACTAGGTGGTCAATTTTGGAATGGAATTGTGTGTGGGAGGTATGAGTTCACCATGGTTTCTCTTATTCTTCAAGGTTGAGGAGAAGGTGAGTAGGGTGCAGAGAGGAGTGGTGAGAGAGATGGGGATGATGAGTGGAGAAGTGTGTGTGAAAGAGGAAAATGATAAAGTGGAAGAGAGAGTGTGGCTGCATAGCATGGGAAAACTGGGGTCCACTAAAAAAATCATAGCTCACAGCTCATAGCTCAAAAAAATATGAAAAACTTTGAGGCAAAAGTTCAGCCCACGAGCTACAACTTTTGTTTGTATCACCTTTTCAAATTACGAGAGCAAGTGAACTTTAAAAATTCAGCAAAACCGACCGTTTTTTTCCACAGCAAAGGTCCTTGTGGGGTCCTTCTTTGGATGATTCTTTTGAATACCTCCAAGAGTGAGCCCTCCATAGTGCATGTATGTATGCCACCTACCCTTGACCTTATTTGGTAGGTCTATAATTGAAGATATTGTTGAGATTAGGATATAAGTGAATAGTACAACTAAGAAAATCAAATATTGAGGGGTCTAAAAAATATGTACATGTCAAATATAAATAATATAGGTGGAAAAATATAAAGGGGTCAAAATAAATCTCTCTCATTATAAGTCTACCATAAAAAGATGAATATTTTTGGTGGTCTAATTTATGAGAGTAATAGAGAATATATGTAGGAAGGAAAAAATCACAATAGTGAAAAAAATATACACATAAATAGAACTAGTTTTTTTGGATTTTTGTTGGGGTGGAGTTACACCAAATATAAGAGAAGCTTACATGAAAATATTTCTATATGGAATAAAGAGTATGAAAAATGGTAAGAAAAATTGTGGTAATGGTGAGGCAATGTACAGAGCATAAATAACACACACCTAGGTAGAAATATTTAAATAAATACCAAAATAATTATGAAAAAATCGTTTATTTAGGCCCTATATACAAAGAAATATTTACATACGCATGGGCCATAATATACTTATATTTTTTATTTATTTTTATTTTTTATTTTTTTGGCTCAACTAGCCCAATGACTAGCTAATTGAGGGTTTTCTAAGAAGATATGGGAAAAGTCCCGTGACTCACGCACGCCTATGTACAATGAAATGGTAGGGATAGCCACAGTGTTTGGGTGATTTTGGTAGGGTGAGGTAACTCACTGTGGCAATTACAAAGAGCCGAAAAACGGCTATCACTACCTCAATGTTCTTTGTGTGAGCATGAAAAACTGGGTCCCTTGCAACTGCAAATGCGCTCTGACTGTCAGTGTAGATAGTGTTGGTAGTGTCCTATCAAACATCCAAATCATCCATAAGGCGTCTGAGTCATACACACTCAACCGTAGCTGTGAAGACTCCCCTATACTCAGCCTCAAAACTCCAACTGGACACAATAGGTTGCTTCTTGAACTGCCAAGCATGAAACAAAAACCACTTGTGGACATTTGCGTGTCAAAACAACCAACCCAATATAAGTCCAAAAAAGAATGTAAATCTGGCGGCAATGATCCCCCCTTGGGATAAAACAAGCCAAGATGTAAAGTGCCACTAAGGTAGTGGAAAATCCTCTTGACAGCCTGCCAATGCTTAGACCGTGGGCTATACATAAATCTGCTGACCTGTGAGACTGCAAACTAAATATCTGGCCTCGTGTTGCATACATAAATGAGGCATCCATTAGCAGTTTGGTAAAGAGTGACATCGGCAGGATCGCTAGCATCATGTAGACTCAACTTCAAATCTGTTTCCATAGGAGTGGCAATAGGTTTGCAATCCTCAAGTCCAAACTTACATAGCAATGTCTCTATGTAACTTTTTTGACACAAGGCAATACCACCATCACACTGCTTTAACTCTATACCCTAGTAATGATGCAACAGTCCCAAATCTTTCATCTTGAAAATAGCATTCAAACCGGCATTGAATTCAGCAATATGTCTCTCATTTGGTCCAGTGATCAGCAAATCATCTACATAAAGAACCACAACATGTGAAAGCATGAAAACGTGGTCAAGAAGCAGTGTCTTTGACACTACCTTGTACACATATGAACACTCAACTAAATGTCTAAAATAGAGATGTGCATGATGTGCCACATATGAGGAGAAAGCTCTTGATGAGACCAATGTACACATGTAATCTCCGACAATTATTAATCTTTTTCAAGAATATTTTACCATCTGCCCATTTTTCTTGAAAGTACTTGGAAGGTAGAAAATATTGACCACCATTTCATGCTTTATATATCCAAGGACTGAAGATGAAATGTGCTTTCATACCAAGCATGAGGAGATTTCTCCAACCCATACAAAGCCTTCTTACATCTGCACACTTTGTCCTCTTGTCCTTTCTTGACAAAACCGCAAGGCTACGTTATATAAACTTCCTCAAGAAAGCAGTAACAATGTCTGATTGACGTACATCCCAACCAAAATGAGCTGCCAATGCACATAGAAAACACACAATATTAATGCGACAAGTGGGAGAAAATTCTCTTCATAATCGATGCCTTTTTGCTATGCATAACCCTTTGCAACAAGCCAAGCCTTATGGCGATCGATCTCACCATCCGGCCTTGCATTTCAACTTGTAAACCCACTTTGTACCAATGGCCTTTTTGCCTGGAGACAAATCACATAAAGTCCATGTGTCATTTATTATAAGTGCATCATATTCTGATTGCATGGCATCCATCCAATTTTTTGAATTCTGTGCTTCATCAAAAGACAGAGGTTCCTCAACATCATGTAAGCTAGACACAGCCAAAGCATAACAATCTGATGCATAAGATGCATGCGAGAGAGTGAGCAAGTACGACTAGACAAAGGTTCATCCAATTTACTGTCATGCAATGTATGAACCAGCCATTTTGGCATACTTCTAGCCCGCTCATTTTCATCCCTTTCCTCACCAAGTACATCATGTACATATGCATGAGTAATAGGCTGATATTAAAATTTTCAAAAACTGCCATAGTTTGTACATTTGCCTCATTGGAATTTACATTCGTATTTCCACCACCACTGAAAAGAGGCAACAAGGTGTCATAAATGTCATGTGAGCTTACATTACTATCTCGAGTACATGACAACAAGGGCTGAATAGAATCTTCCACAAACACTACATCTCGTGAAACTAGAATAGGCTTTGTTTGTGGATGATACAACTTGTAACCTTTGCTTTTAGCACTATAACCAACAAAAATACATTTGACAGCCTTATCATCCAAAAAATTTGCACAAAATACAAAATTGTCTATGTAGACCTGCCTATAGTGGAAATGGAGGCCAAAATGAACCCGAATCAGAAATTTGGGCAAACTAAGCTCTACAAGCTTTCTCAAAATATTTATCAACCTACGAACGCTTGCAAAACCTCACTGAAATCGAAGAAAGTGAGCAAGCGTGTGCTGGAGCAGCTGGCGACTAAGCCCGAGAGGACGCAACCTGCTCGGATACCAATTCTTGGAATTAGGATTGCAAAGAAACACACACAGCTTGGAGAAGATGAAGGAAGATCAAGGCACACAACTGAGAGTGTATTACTTAGTCTGCAATGGAAAGATAGATAGCCCTAGAGTGATGGGTGTATATACAATGCACGGGGGAAAAAACCTCCTAAAGAGGGAAAAGATGCCCCGGCGGTCCTAGTGTGTTCACACACATCACTACCACATGTATATGGTAACACGCTGCACTATAGATCATCAAGGAGAATATGAACCCCAAAAGGGCGCTTTAGGGTCAAAAATTTTGTTGGAATATACTCACCAATGAGAATGGACTTGTGGCCACAATTCCACCAATTTTTGCATTTTTAGGAATGGCCATAACTTGAGCATTTTAACTTCAAATTTGTCAAACAATAGTGCATTTGGAGCGCACTATCAAGCTCTTTCCATAGATATGCTACATGATATGGTTTTTAGGTACGTAGATATGGGCTATCCATGCCCCCTATTTTATATCATATTGTTGACTGAAACCTGATTGGTTGCTCTTACAAGGCCCCTTTGGGGATCATATTTTTCCTAATGCGGTGGTGATCATAGGCGGCAAACGGCGCTGATGACGTCGTAACTGGTCGAGGGGCCTCACCCAACCAAATCAAACAAAATGAAAAATTCAAAAAAAAAAAGACAAAAGAACCAACTAGATATAGTATAATAGAAATACCTTAGAGTTCGTCCACATTGTATACATTATATCTCTTCATTTCAGACATTGTCTCGATACAAAAAATCCACAATGACAAGAAGAAGTACCTACAAAGATCCATTGCAAGTGTACCTATAGTAATGATGGAAACTAAGATTGATTGTGCTCATCATCCACAAAGACATTGCATCATTGTTGTCCATCCAGAGGGCCATAGTTTTACCGCTTGAGAAACAACCTCAATGTACACTGGTCGTAACCTTCCATAAGCGAGTGCGTGAATGTGGTGCATGTGGAGAGAGAGAGAGAGAGAGAGAGAGAGAGAGAGAGAGAGAGAGAGAGAGAGAGAGAGAATGTGGGTGGAGCATCTCAATACACAATGTGTGAGAGAGCCACTTATTCTTCTAGTATGTGAAGAATAAGGTTAGTGATTAGTGGGTAGGTGGTTGGCTGCGGACAGAGGTGTAATGCCTTTATCCCAACAAACTCCCACTTAAAGGCAATACACCGATTAGTGAGTGCTATTGTCTAAACTACAGTATGTACAAGAAAACATGTGAGAGACTCTCTCAACACAGGATTTCTCAATTGATCTACATGCAACTGTATCGGCTCTAGTGATAGGTGAGCATGTGTACCCATGCAAGAGCCTATATGTAAATCCCACAGACAACTTTGTATGGTTTCCAAATCTTCACAATGCATCATGGTAGTGTTAGTCACAAACAATCGGACAGAAAATCCCTACTCCCACGATAACAGCTAGGCCGAGCCTCTACACTAGTAGGTCATACATGAGACGCCCAAATACTAAAACAATCTGTGCAAACCTGGTTGTACTAGCCTCCTTTGTAATGTGTGGATGCACTGCATCATCAAGACTACTCATCACATATGGATGTATCATCATTGACGCTGGGATGGCTATGTCCCTCTCACCCATAGGAAAAACCGTGTGTCTTGACATCAACTCATCAGCCTTATCGTGAGCATATTAAAGAACTGCATGTATGTCATCTCTTCATGTGTCTCTAGGGAGCACACCCTCTCTACCTCTACCTACACAAACTCTAATGACACATGTTGTGTCTCACTAGAGTACTACCACTCTACCTCTATCTCTACATAATCTAATGGCATGTGGTATATAACTAAATGCTCAGCCTTGTGAGCATGGTGGAGCTCACTCACAAAGGAGACACATCTTGTCTCTTGCTCAATGCATGAACAAAACCAAGACTATATTGTCTCGTACCTCAGATACATGCATAGGATATACCAATCTCTTACGGGGTCCCCTGGAAATCACTATTGACCCACAATGCTCTGGAAATATTTCTCTCTAAGTAATACATAAAGCCCATAATCTATGTCGTAAAAAGTTAATTTAATTGTGCACTCTTGCATTCATCCGATTTTTCATGTAAGCCATTGATATAAATGCTTGCATAAATCCGACCATTGAACCTCCCACAGAATTGCATGAACCCAAGTATATTCTTGACTATCATGATGTACGTACTTATCATCGTGTCCATCACCAAGCATTAGTTAAGTAGAAAGATAAAATTGAAGAAAGTGCCACGTGACCTAATAAAAGGAGGGGCAATGATAATCACCCATGTAGAGGCACTGATGAAGTGATGCATGAGGGGATACAATATGCAATGGAGTCAAGTCTCATTGTGTAAGTAAGATCTCTCTCTCTCTCTCTCTCTCTCTCTCTCTCTCTCTCTCTCTCTCTCTCACACACACACACACACACACACACACACACACACACACATACACATACACATTCTTAGTTATCATATCATATTATTTTTTTCTTGGCTCCATTTGGATCAAAATTGCATACATGCATTGGTGAGTCTCCCAATCACTGTACTGATCATTAGACATTATTTTTGTTGTGCATAATTACCAGTCTATGACCTCAACTACATTACCATCCTAATAATTTTTCTACAAAACTGTCATACATGAAGTAGCTTTCACTTCTTTCTCAAATTTCCAAGTCCTTATCTTTTTTTCATTATTTATGCTTAGGTGTAGGAAAAATATATAATCAAATTTTCAACAAATAACTGGGCTAACTTTGGATTTTTAATGGCAAACTTGGTTGGAATAAATTTATATAGTTTAGTCAACCTACGAGCCGACGCCCAAGTTGGGTATGGCAATTTCTCTCAAAAACCCATTGGGGTGATCAAGGTTTTGGCGAGTGAGGGAAACCAAGTCTCGCAGTATCTGGATCCCTATGGGGCTCTTGGGCGCTTTCACGCCCCTAACGAAGTCCTCCAGGGATCCCTTGGATGAACTAACAAGGGTGCAAGTTCTAAAAGATTGAACGGGCTATCCATCCCCAAGGCGGTGTCTAAGGTCTCTAATTGAGATTGAAATTAGTGACAAAAGCTTCACCTTGCGAGAGTAGGCCCTGCAGGCATCTTTGTCTCGTCCCCCCGGCTCGCTGAAGTTATAAAAAAAATTACTCAGCCTATTTATAATCACCCATATCAAGTCATGACCTCGTGTGGTGATTCGTAGACCCACAATAATATCCATAGAGATACTGTCCCATTTACCATTGGCAATGTCCAAAGGATGTAAGAGATCTCCTACCTCTAGGCACTCTCCTTTGTTGACTTGACATTTTTGGCAATGTAAGATGGATTCTTGAGCATAACCATGTAATCATGGTGAGTATAAATGTCAATATGAGTGTATAAGTCTTGTGTAGACATGTATAAACAACTTGTTGCCAAATTTCTACGTTTTTCGCTTCATATACAAACTCTCTCCTTGTGAAGTACGTGCCCATCTTTAATGCAAAAATTCTTCTATCTAGTCAATTCATCACTCAAAAGAGGAGAACCCGATGTGGAAGAAGTCGACACACTAGCATCATTGGAGTGACAATGATCTCTCTTTTTTATATGACTCTACACCATGGAGTATCCATCATCATGTTGATCTTAGGAATTTGATTGAGAGCATCAACTACAAGAGTGTATTATCCTTTATGATACATGAGCTTTGCATCATAATCTTGAAGAATCACAACCCACTTGACTTTTTGATCCTTCAAATTAGATTGTTGTGTAAACTATTCTATACTCTCATAATCAAACACTATCTCAAATTGAGTATCATACAAATTATATTTTCACTTTTTCAAAGTGTACGCTCTCTTTCATAAGCAAAGTGATTTTGCTATGCAAACTCAAGTTCCTTGCTTTCCAAAGTAATTGGACTTTCCTCTTACAAAAGAATTGGTCCAATAGTTTGATTGTTGGTATATGTCTCAAGCACAAAAGGTTTTATTGGATCCACAATAGCTAATATGGATGTAGTACCTAAGCAACCTTAAGTGCATCAAAATTGTTCTATTTATTCTCTCCTCAATGAAATTATTTTCCCTTGGCTTTCAATTGGTCCTTCATAGAAACAATAAAATTTGTATAGTTTTCGTTAAGACCACGATAGTCTATGCACATATGTATACTGCGATCTCTTTTCTTCAACGATAGCATGGAGATGCCCATGGTGAGGAACTGGGTTGAATAGTGAGATAGTCTGCAAGATGGTGTTTCACTTGAATAGCCTCAAAATGACTCAAAATATAAAGTGGTTTACTAATGGATGTACTATGTGTAACCACATCTATGCCATGTCGCATTGGATATGTCGATGATAACCCATGTGGTAAATCTTGTAGAAAAAATATTTTTGTATTCCATTAAGTGTTCCTTTAATTTATTAGTAACATTTTCTTATTGTGGTGACAAAGAGGTAGTAAGTGAATTGGAAGAGGAAAGACAAGCATACAAAATTGATGAATTTTCAGACATAACGACAAAGAATAGCATAAATAGAGTTCTTCTATTTCATCATTAGAAGAGAGCTTCATAAGCTCGGCTATACAATGAGTGATGAGGGAGGTATATCTTTTATCCCCAATAGCAGCATATGCATACCATTGGATTCAAACATAAGTCTATCATGACTATGAAATAATGATGATCCTAACCCATGCAATCACTCCCTACTTAGCATCACATTTTCTCTTTTCATGTTCATGACATAAAAGTCTAAGGTTTTCTAATATCCTTGGATCTCAAGAGGTACATTATTTACTTGGGTATCCCACGCTTCAGCATCATGGTCATTTATCTTAGATACCTTGTAGGGGTGGAAACTAGATGTTTGAGGTAGATTAATATGTTTCACTAACTTATAGTCAATAAAATTGTGAGAAGCTACATCACAAATCTTGAATAAGTCCTAGGTGACTCACTGGCAATTCTCTTGTTCTACAGATTCATGAATTACACTACTAGATCAGACAATTTAGTGACATTCTCATTCAAATGTGCAAAAGTTACATCTACATAGACATGCGTGATTGTAGTGCCCTAAATTCCTAAAGATCAAGCAACTCTATCTTGTTGTCCATGCTAGTTTTCATGAGGATATTCACCATGAGAGTATTTTTCTATGGGGGAATGGTAGCTCTAATGGACGGTGGATGCTCAAAATTGAAGAAATGATGCATGTCTATCTATGAATCCACGGTTTAGTGATACTATTGACAAAAAAACAAGCATTACCTTGGAAAATAAAATGACTTGCAAAGCTTTGTCAAATCTTTAGAATGTTTTCCAATGAGAAAATGCAAGATATAGAATTTGATTGCCCTTTTTTGAATCAAACTCCTAAGCCAAAATACCTTGTTGAGGTCACTTTTGATGCTACAGACTGTAAAAATAAAGTCCGGCGAGCTTCAATGCTCTAAATTTGCCTTGTGAGATGTTCGAAGTATGATTTAGAAAGCCTTCAGAGCTTGTCAATACCCAATCTCCATGTGAAATGCTACCTTCTTGATAACATCTTCACTTGTCATAAGCCACAACTGTGAGACTTAGTTTACAATCCCAATTTGCTTGCCAAACAGTGGACTTGAAGCTCCAGTGTTGAGACCTTTGGGATTGAATCTACTGTGTTCAAACCTTCGAGCTTATTATATGGGGGTGGGAACCGCCATTTACCTCCCCAAAAGCCCAAACTTTTTTTAATGTGGTGGTATTTGAGTGGTGTGAACTCAAAGGCATGCAATCTCAACCATGGTGGCACTCAGAGGAGAGAGAGAGAGAGAGAGAGAGAGAGAGTACAATTGATTTGGCACAGTTCAATAGGGTGCATCTTGTGTATGCTAGAGGAGATACACACACAGCACAACCGAGAGCTCTCCTTCTTTGTCTTCTTCTCCACGCCTTTGTGCATGCATACCAACAAAATCACTCCTTAAACTAGAACCAAAACCCTTGCTCTCATACCAATGAGAGGCCTCAAGTCAGGGAGCCACATGCTCCTCCTAGCCATCCATGTCTATATTTATAGAGAAGCTCTTGCAAGGCTGTGCCTGAGCCTTGGACTCACAATTGGTAGGTTGCAATTAATCGTAGTTGTCAAAGTGTGCATCACTCCACTTGATGCTTGAAACTGCAATTCTAGGTTGGAATTTAATGATTGATATGCAATCGCAAGGGAATCCAAGAACCGCAAAATCATCAATTTAAACATGCAATTGAATGCAATCTCAAAACTATGAACAAGCGCAATCCAATGCAAGAAACTTTGATGCGCTTACAAAATTGGTACCAAGATGAGGGTAGAGCATGAAGGTCCCTCACTCTGCTTATGACACGCTTCCCTCCTCTAGGTGTTTGCACATGGAAATCTTTTGAGAAGAGACCTCTGAGAAAGTGGAAGAGGAAGGGAATGTGGGGTAGGATATATATGGCTCAGATTCCCTTTCCTTCCCTTAGAGCTCAACCAATCGCTACACGTTGCCTCATCTTCTCCAAATTTTGCTAGCTCTCTAGACCTTTTGACCTTCAACGACTAGCAGTGCTGCTCCAAAAACTTAAAGTGCATGAATTTTTTAACCACCCAATACATCATGCAAGCATAGGCATCAAACATATGGCATCCCGACCAATTAACCTTTGACTAAACTTGCAAGCAAGCAAGCCTGATTAGGATTGGTGTACTAAACAAGGAGCTTCATTGCTTGTTCTCTCCATAGAATGCAAGGAAATCAAAGCCTTTATTTGAATTTTTATGCAAAGTTTATGGGAGGTAATATGGTTTAAGTTAAAAGTGAGAATCTAATGGAGACAAACACAAGAACTTTGGTGGTCTATCTTAAATGCTTGGAAAATTGGCTCTAGAACAAATGCTTCATCTCAATCTTTTGGATCTAAGGTTCAATCTTCACGCTATAAACTACCATTCTTAGAAGCCCCACACAACCAAAGATGTGTTTTTGCATTTAATTATCATGATGATCTAGCTTTTACAGTTGATACATAGTCAAATTCATCAATTGAGAGTTTCAACACATCGCTAAAAAATTGGTCTTCCAAATTGATTTTCATCATTGATCAAACTTGCCTTGAGTATAAGTGATTGTATCCCCAATCTTTGCAAACTTTGTTTTTAATGAAGAGAATCTTTGAGATTATGCTCTCTCATAGAAGCTTTACAAAATATTTATTATAAGATTAGCACCCTTAAAGTCTTTCCTTTAAGATATTTTTTATCTTGATTTTTTTAACCCATTATGTCTTTCATTTTACTAGAAAAATTTAGTTATCCTAGTGCTCATATGAAAATATCCCAAGCAGTACCTTTGAAGAAGCAAGTGGCAAAATAAGATTATTCTTCAAGTATTTAAAGACATAAAAGAGACCCCAAGAATCTCCAAAGGAAGTAAATTTTTGGCTTCAAGCTCATCCATCACCATCCACCTATAGGATTTTCCTTCAAGTGAGAGATTCCTAGCCTTTGCCATTTATAATAGACATGATTAGTGCTTTTCTCAAACCATAGTATACTTGAGAAAATTATTATAAGATCAACCTCCAAGTAAAAAAATTTGATATTTTTTGCAATAGTATTGGTATGTTGCGTTAGACCGTAGTTATCAAAGCGTGCAATCACTACAGATGATGCTTGAGACTCTAATTCTAGGTCAAACCTTGTTGATTAATGTCAAATGTACAACGTGAAATCACATGGGATTCCAAGAAGCCCACCATTTGCAATTTGCACAATGAATGTTAATTAAGAATGAAGCCACTCGCACATCCAATTGCATGCAATCTCAAAACTATAAACAAGCACAGTCCAATACAGATATGTAAGGAGCTTGGGGCTTGCAAAATTGGTACCGAGATGAGAGTAGAACTCAAAGCTCCCTCCCCTTGTTACGACATAGCTCCCTCCACTTGGTATTTGTTGGCGGTAGCTTTTTGAGAGGAGACTCTGAGAACACGGAGACCGGGTTAATTATGCATACCTAGATGAATCCAAGATAAGCCTAAATTCACCAGAAAGTGCAAAGAATAGATCTATGGTAGTCACCCATAATACAATATAACCATCAACTACATCATGCACAAATCCAAGGTATAGATCCATGGTAGTGACCCATAATACAGTATAGCCATCAACTACATCATGGATAGTATTGACAAAATGCGACGACATCTCAACTAATGTCATCAGCCCAATGGTGAGTATAGAACTAGGTACTAATATATGCTCCCAAACACATCATACGTCGCATGCACATTGCACATAAGCATACATCAACACAAAGTTCATGTACTTAGCCCCTCCTTCCCTTGCCTCGGAGCTCAACCGACCTATGTACACAGTGCCTCATCTTCTCTGAACATTGCCAGCTCTCTTCAACGACCTTCAACAACTGAAGACACTACTTCTCCTTCCCTTGCCTTGGAGCTAAACCAACCTCTACACACAGTGTCTCATCTTCCCGGGACCCGGCCAGCTCTCTTCAACATTTGACTTTCAAAAGAACTGCACCGCTCCAAAAAATTTCATGGATGTTTGTCATATTAGAAGCAATTCAAGAGCCAAGTTCAACTCAAGATCATGAAAAGTCCATGCGGGCTTTCAACTACCAAATATAGCATGCAAGCATAGGCATTGAATGCATGGCATCCCTACCAATTGAATACATGGCATCCCAATCAATCAACCTTTCACTAAACTTGCAAGCAAGTAGTGAACTAAATAAGGAAATTCCAATTGTTTTTATTTTTGTATTGATTATTGTGAGTCGCAACATTCTTGTAGGCTCCTAACTACTAGTTCTCAAGAGGCTTACTATGCTTAACAGGTAAATAAGCCTCTTGTCGCCCCCCCCCCACAACACAAAAAAAAAGTCATCTATCTATACTATATATGAAGCAACTTAAATTTTTCAAGGAAGGAGAGACCCTCCATGTGTCCCTCACTGCTTCACTTAAGAGAAAACCTTATAAGACCTCTATTCTAAAATGCAAAAGTCATGGGTAGGAAGATTTAAAATAAAAAAGTGAATAGTAACATTGCAGGAAATTGAAAGACTTTTGGGAATTTAAAATCAAAGACTTTCTACTTTACACAAAGTAATTGAACCCATTATTTAAGTATACATGACAAAAAAGACTTTGAAAAATGTAAAGTCAAAATGTTTTTTACTTTGCATAAATTAAATGGTCTAGCTTAAGTGCACATAATTTAAACAAATTAACAATTGTTGTGGATATTTTATGGTTTAATGAAAATCTAATTTTTAAAGATAAATTTACCTTTGTTTTTTCAAAGGGCTTTCTTTAAGACCAATATTAATATCTTTTAAAAATTTGTGCAAGTGTATTTTCCCCGGTATTTTCAAATTAAAATTTTTGGCCAAACTCACAATAGTAAGTGAATGTATTTAAATCTCAAATAAATTACAAAACGGCCTCAAGCTTAAGCCGAGTCTTAAGGTGCTGAAGATTACACATTTGTCCTCTCCACGAGGCTACCAAGAACACACTAGGTGTAATATAATAACAAACTTTTACTTACCGCAGCTTGCCACAACGGCATCGGTGTATTTTGGAAACAATCAAGTGTATTTTCAAAATTTTAAAAATAACTATAAAGAGACACTTGTATACCCTTTCTTAAAGTGCTTGAAAAATTATTGAGCATGTGTTGGTGTCCCTTCTCTCCCAATTTATCCATTACTACAGTGAGTGCATGTATGTTTGTGCATTCACATGACAGAGACATTAATGAAAAGTCAAACATTGAGTATATTTTTATGAAGAGAAGGGGGCTTGCTTGCTTACGACAAAGCATGGCCATCCATGGGGTAGCTCTCGGTGCAACTCAAGTATGTCACCAAAGAGAGAGAGAGAGAGAGAGAGAGAGAGAGAGAGAGAGAGAGAGAGAGTTGACAAAGAGAGGAATTCCGTGGACATTCCACTATTACATTTAGGAGGATTACATCTTCTTGTGTGAATCAACTTTTGGGATGGTAGATAGGTCAATTTCAACACGTGTGGACGTGTGTGTGTGTGTGTGTGTGTGTGTGTGTGTGAGAGAGAGAGAGAGAGAGAGAGAGAGAGAGAGAGAGAGAGAGAGATTAAAAGGGCATTTATCAACAAGAAGAAGAGAGTAGAGAGAGGTTCTGTGTGTGTTGGGGGGGGGGGGGGGGGGGGGGAGAGAGATTGAAAAGGCTCTAATCGATGAAAGGAAGATAGGGGGAGAGAGAAAGACAGACAAAGAGATTGGAGAGAGGTTGACTCTCATAACTACTCACGTTAATCCTCAATTTTTGGTAAAAGATGATAAATGGGATTTTCCTTGGGATGAAACAATGGATCGACTACACGTTGAGGCGATCCGGGGCGGGCAACAAGAAGAGCAACCTCTAGACACCCTTCAAGGCTCCCGTGCTGCTCAATAGGGCTGGGGCACAACACAACACAAACCAAAACAACAAACCCACAGCCAAATCCCAACTACACAAGGGGCACCACCTAGTTTAAGAGCGAACTAGGACGCAAAAGAGGAGAATCTTTAGAGCAACCCACAAACAAGCAAGGAATTTACACTAACCCTAACACCAATGGAACACTCTCACACACTAAAACACGAGAGAGAGAGAGAGAGAGAGAGAGAGAGAGAGAGAGAGAGAGAGAGAGACAGAGACAGAGCGAGATGGTGTACAACTTAGCTTCAACTTTATATTTTGCACAAAAAGGAACTTAGAGCTTGCGGAATCAAGTGACAAGATTTGGTTATAGCATCACTAGCACATTGTCTTAGGGTTATGGGAGCCCTCTCACCATCCACCCTCTTACAATGGTAGCCAAACAATAGCCAATGAATCACAAGCAACAAAACAACAACCTTCAATGAAACAAGTCACCTTATGAAGCTGAATGAGTTTGCCAAGCCAAATTGGAGGAGAAGCGTGAGCCTTTGGACATGAATTGCACCCAAAACTACCAATTCATTGATGTTGGGGTAGATACAACAATGGTAGGAAGAATATCTTCTACTCGCACTCACTCAAACTAGCTCAAGCTTTTCTATGCACCAAGGTGATGGTGTATAGAAAGCTTACTCTCTCTTTACAACCAAGATAGAACTGGCGTGTGGTACGCTCAATCTAGTGTGCAATGGTATAGTGATGTCTTTTACAAGGAGGAATGGGTTCTATTTATAGGTTTTAGAAGCCTTGATTAGGATTAAGCCTAATCAATTTTATTAGGAAAGATCAAGGATTATGAATTTTTATGAATTTCAAATGATAATGGGGTCTCTCTTTTCTCTTGAGTCACATGGATGTGGGATCAAGTAAGAGAATTATTGATGTGGTGAAAGGAGAGAAACTTCCATGGGAGTGAGTGAATTTGGTTTACTTGTGCGGTTGCCTACTCCATATGTTGATAGTGTGGGTGCATTTTTACAAGAGAAGCTAGTTGTTAGTGGTAATAATCACTAGAATTGTTAGTGATACATTTACAATGGGTAGGATGAGTTGATTTGATGAAGGAAGAGGGGTGAATTAAAAGAGAATCATTGAGATGGTGAAGCTTTGAAGAAGCTTGAACTCACCGTTGTGTAGATTGTGGAAAAAATGACCGCTGGTCTTCTTCTTCTTCTTCGCTTCTTTACACCGCCGCCACGGTTGACCACCACGATGAAAAGAGGATTTATTGATGAAAAATCCTCAATTTGCAGAAGTTATCATGGTTAAGATGCTGAATTTTAGATATTTTTAGGAGAGGTAAATGAAATTGAAGCAATAGAGAGAGACATGGAGAGGGTGTATGTATGTAGAGGTTCATAAAAGAACTATAAGGATGAGAGAGAAGGGTAATGGTGAAGAGGGTGGGAGAAGCCATGGAAATTGCAGGTTTGAGTGAGGGAAGGAGAGGGAGGGATGTGTAAGAGTGAGTAGGTGTGTGGAAGGGTGAGAGAAGACTAAGGGCTACTTGTGAGAAAAGTGGGCAGACTGGGGTCCACTCAAAAAATCATATCTCACCGCTGGTATCTCCAAAAAATCATGAAAAAATTTGAGGTGATTATTCAGAGCGTGGGCTACATTTTCTCTTTTGACCACCGCTCCAAATTCGGAGTGGAGATAGGTGCCAAAATTCTCACCAAAAAAGCCTGTTTTTATGCCTGCAAAAGTCTTTTAGTGGCCCCGTCCTTTGTTGAATTTGTACAATACATCCAAGAGTGAGCCCCTCCTTTGTCATATTATAATACAAAGTATCCAAGTTGCCCTTGACCCATGCATGGAGGAGGATTATTGGTGAATAAAGAAATATATACATGGTGGGACTAGTGTATGGACTATTCATGGACTTCAGCTCAATGAGCACATGGTGTTAGAATAATGAGTAAAAATAATAATAAAAATATGGAGGAGTTATGGATATGGAAAGATATTGGAATCATATGATATGGTCCCTCCTTGAATTATTTTGGGTGAAAGAGGAAAAGATATGCAAGTAAATAATATAATAAATGTAACCAATGAGTAGAAATCAATTTTTTGTTTTCACGAGGGTGAGGGTGAAAATGTGGGAGTGATTTGTATAAAGGAAAAATATGAGGTTAGAGTATGTACATATTGGCAAAAAATATAATTATGGTGTAAGAGGATGAAATAAGGTGTACATAGGTTTAATAAAACACACACCTAAGTAGAAATATTTAAATAAAATACCAAAATAATTATAAAAAATCCCTATATTTAGGCCATATATACAATGAAATATTTACACACAAAGAGGCCATAATATACTTTTATTTTTTTTTTTATTTTTTTATTTTTGGCTCAACTAGCCCAATGACTAGCTAGCTGAGGGTTTTTAAGAAAATATGGGAAAAGCCCCCTAACTCACACACGCCTATGTACAGTGAAATAGTAGGGATAGCCATAGTGTTTGGGTGAATTTGGTAGGGTGGAGTAACTTACTATGGCAATTATGGAGAGCTGAAAAACGGCTATCATTAGCCCTCCCCCAGGATGATGGTATATTCATGTACCATCATAGAGCATCTTTTCCAAAGAGAGTGCTTCAGAGTCCTTGACGAGATCTTCATTGTTTGGCCCCTCAGAATTTTGGCTGGAGTTACACGCATGCTTCATGTAACAATACTTACATGAGACAGCAGCCTTTGGACAGATCTTTGGTAGATCCTTTGGTAGAACGCGACTCAAATAGGGATTCAAGCGATACCCGTTTACCTTCCTGGAGTCCTCTTTACCATTCAAGTCCATAAGCTGATAGTAACTAGAATTGAAAGCCTTCTTGACTATGTATGGCCCTTGCCATCTAGTTTCAAACTTGGCATCAAAACGATTGTCAAGTCGATTGTCATACCTTAGCACGAGCTCTCCTTCCTTGATGCCTTTTTCCTTCAGTTTCTTGTCGTGCGTTTCTTTCGCTTGTGTGGCTTTCCTCTTGTAGCACTCATATGCTGCTTCTCTTTTCCAATCAAGCTCCACTAACGTAAGAAGTCGATCCATCCATACCTCTTGATCATCTTGTGCTCCTTTGCCATGAAGTCGCATTGTTGGAATGTTGAGCTCGATAGGCTGCAAAGCCTCTTGACCATAGACCAAGTGAAATGATGTGAACTCCGTGGCTTCCCTATATGTGGTTCGATATGCCCACAAGGCACCATCCAAGAAGTCATCCCATAGTTTTGTCTTGTTTTGCACCATCTTTCTAATGATTCCTGCAATGAAACCATTAGCCTTCTCCACCAAACCATTTGACTGTGGGTAGTATGGTGTGCTATGACGATATAGAATGTGAAGCTCTTCACAAACTTCTGTGAGCAAGCCCTTCCTAAACCCTGGACCATTATCAGAAACAATCTCCAAAGGTGTGCCAAATCTGCAACAAATGTGATTGTACACAAACTTGCTAACTGTCCTCTCATTCACTCTTGCCACACTTTGAGCTTCCACCCACCTAGTCATATAGTCTACAGCCACTAGAATGTAGAGTTTACCATTTTTTGTCCTAGGCAGAGGACCCATAGCATCAATGCCCCACTTTTCAAAGGGTCCATTTGCAAGAACTATTTGCCTCGGGCCATGCACCAACCTTCTATTTCCATTTATCTGACAATTGTGACAGCTTTTACACCAATGTTGAACATCCACATGCAAGCTTGGCCAAACATACCCCGCAAGCAAAATCTTCTTCACGGTTGATTCTTGGGAAAAATGACCACCACATGCCTCTTCATGCAAACCTTTTAGAATGGCTGGAATTTCCTCGATAGTTGGTACTCTTCTGCACACTTGATCCTTCCCTTTTTGATAGAGGGAGCCTTCTAAGAAGAGATAGAACCTTGCCTTCTTCATGAGTCTCCTCTTCTGAGCCTTCATGAAGTCTTGTGGAAACTCACCCTCCAAAATGTAGCCAATAATGGGAGCCAATGACTCCAATCCCTGGTATCTCGGTTGCGTGACAGCTGCTGCCACCATGATGACCTGCACTTCTCTCTCAACACATGTAACTGCTTGTTGTGCAAGTAAATCGGCATCTTCATTTTGTTTCCTCGGAATATGATATAGTTGCACTTCTTTAAACTGATTAAACATCTTACGAATGGCATGAACTTTTGTCCTTAAGCTTTCATTCTTGCATGCCCGAATGCCTAAAATCTGTTTAAAAATGAGAAGTGCATCTCCCTTTACCATGAGATGTTTTATCCCTTGGCCAATGCACATCTTCAAACCATGAAGTAGTGTGTCGTATTCTGCTTCATTGTTGCTAGTTGAACCTGGTAGATTGACCTTCTCTTTCATGACCACCTCTCCACTTGGGTTGAGCAACACTAGCCATCCCCCTGCTTTCCCTGTGGCTCGTCGAAAAGCTCCATCAAAGAATAAGGTAAAAGCATTGGGAATACTTTTTGGTGGTGGCAATGGTAGGGTCTTTACTTGAGGCACCTTAATTTCCTTCTCATGTACCCTATAAGTGAGAATCCCTGCCAATTGTGCACGCACACTATCTTCTACCTTGAAAGAGTATTGGAACTCTTGCAACTCCATAATCCACTTTGAGATCCTAGTACTAAGATTCATTTGAGATGACACCCAAGGGAACAAATTTTCTGCAGTGAGAATTACAAAAGGTTTTGGTAGCAGGTAGGATCTAAACTTTCTCACCACAAACATGAGAGAAAGCATCATGAGCTCTACTTCTGTGTAGTCTCTCTCCAAAGCATTCATGACCCTACTAGCAAAGTAGATGGGTCGCATCTTTGTACTGTGGGGATCTTGTTGTAGCAACACAGCACCAATTGTTTCCCTTCCAACACTAGAGCTAGCAAAGAATGTGTACTCCCAACAAGGAGGCATGAGTGTTGGTAGCTCTGACAAAATGACTTTAATGTTACAAAAATACTCTTCAAGATGATCAGACCATGCAAATTCTACTTGTTGTGTCAACTTTTGCAAAGGATGAAGCAACTCCGAGGCTAAGTGAATGAAGCGTGACATATACTTCACCTTCTGAATGAAAGAGATGACCTCCTTAAGACTCTTCGGTGATGGGAGCTCAATAAGAGCCTTTGCCTTTGAAGGATCCACCTCAATGCCTTTATAGGAAACCTTGTGACCGGGCAAGATCACTTCATCCTCACCTATGTGGCACTTGTCGGGGTTGAGTTGACCTCCCATGTCGTAGAGCTTCTTTAAACCTTCTTCTACCCTTTGTAGATGCAATGATTTTGAGCTATAAATGCAGAAATCATCAATGAACACCCTAATTGACTTTCCAAAGAATGCTTGAAACACCATGTTCATGAAATGTTGGAATGTTGCAGGAGCATTTGTCAGACCAAATGGCATGACTCTAAAAGCATAACAACCCCAAGGAGTGATAAAGGTTGTTTTCAATTGATCTTCCAATGCGATACCTATTTGAAAGTAGCCTGAGTAGCTATCACACACAGTGTACTTCTCATGACCAGGCACTTCCATCAAGAGCACACTCTGCAAACTCTCTCTCTCTCCCTCTCTCTCTCTCTCTCTCTCTCTCTCTCTCTCTCACACACACACACACACACACACACACATATAAACACACACACATATATATGTACGATATGTATATAATATATATATACATACATATCACACACACACACACACACACACACACACATATATATATATATATACACATTATGTATGTATGTATATATTATATACATAAACATATATGTATGTGTACACACACACATATATATATATATGTGTATATATATATATATACATTATGTATGTATGTATATATTATATACATAAACATATATGTATGTGTACACACACACACACACACACACGTGTGTGTGTGTGTGTGTTAGCGGGTACGCCGCGACGGACGATGGAGCACAACGAGAAAACAAACCAACAAACTGTCAATCCGAGGACGTAGCTAACCTGATTAGGGCATGGAGGAAATCTTTGGGTTGTCAACCCTGAGCTAGACACGAACAACACTCTACAGTCACTAATCCTACCACAACACTACCATAAAGCAAAGAAACAGACAATGCATCGTACGAAACACTACAAGCTCAAAACAATCTCAAATCATATCAGAATGACTCGAAATCGGAGGGTAAGACTCACAAGGACATATCCTATGTGGCCAAACACCTAAACCCTGAAAACCATAACTGTAAGACTTCTAATCGTTGTCGCGATAGACTCAAAAAATCAATTTCCAAAGTGTCCGGAACTGATCTACAAAGACATCAACACGAAGAGATTCTCGCCGTGATTCTAACGACTACTCGATCATTCAGAATGGATGTCCTTTGAGGTACTTACGACCAAATATAGCTCGTAGCAGGCGGGCTCGCGATGTGGTCCTCGGCTTGCATTGCTTGCGTCGACGTGGAGAGCTCCTCGATGCTAACACGCTCCTACTCTCATATCTGCAATGTGATTAGTTTGCGCGATGGTGTGTGTGCGTGAAGCTCACTACTGTGTGCTGCAGAACCTACCACTATATATTATTTGAGATAACGTAATGTGTTTTTTACAAAGCCTTAGGTTTTAGCTTATATACAAAGCCTTCAAACCTAATGTCCGGCCAAATGACCTGAATTGTCCCTAGACTTCTACAGAGCTTAATTACAAGAAACTGAGTTGGCTTGACTCATTATACAATCATCTACGGCCAAAATACAAGTGCCGACTTAAAATATGAGGTTCCCGTAAACATTACAAAAGTGGCCGCCGTAATGGCTCAAAATAATAATAACGGGATATTCGATGACGTCCATGAACTTGTATCTTCATGTTGCAGCATCCATCTTCATCTTCATTACTTCATCACCATCTTCATGTGGAATCTTTATAGAATCTTTGAGGAATCTTAATGGAATCTTTGTGGAAACGTTGTTGAAAGGGCGTCCTTTCAACACTCTCCCCCTCCAAATTCTTGTCGTCCCCGACAAGACCCTATATCTTTGTTGGCTTCATGAGTTCTTGATGTCTTGGTGTTGGTTGAAGTTGTTGTGGTAGACTCTTCTGTAGTTGGTCGCTTTGCGTGATGTTAAAGCTGCCTTGAAGTTATACCTGTAGTGTATTTGAAGCCTGGAACTCTCCCCCTCCGATTGGTTGTTGTATCTTGAATTGCATGAGGTTGTATCGACTTGTTGGTGTAGCAAGTCGTTGTCATTGTAGCTCTAGTATTTGATTTTCCTATGGTTGTTATCTCGCAGTTGACTTGAAGCTTTGTCAAGTTGTTTATTGGCCTCTTCCTTTTGACTTGTCAGTAGATTTGCAATTAGTAGTGTGGGGATATCGTGGTTCTTCTTGTTTTTTTTGTTATAAAAAATAAAAGAGTAAAAGTAAAATGTAGCGTATGTACAAAATGAAGGTCTTGGATACCTGGATAAGACTAAAGGAAAAACCCCACTGGGAAAAAATGTCTTTAGTCATAATTAAATGCGAGGCTATATGTACTTAGGTTCTGATGTTATAGAGTTATGCTGAGTTAAAGTACATATGGCCATATGGCTACTAGTATGGACTTTATATACATTGATAAGTGTTAGTAGCTTGAAGTCAGAGTCATTGTTGTTGAGTAAAGGCTTATAAAACCTGTTTCCGCTTGGTCATCGTCATTTGTTTGTGTAAGTGCATGGGTGGAATAAAAAAGAGTGCCTAATGCATATGTCCAATGATGGGACATCTATATGCTTGCACAGAGTTATGCATGTTAAACAAGATGTGGTGCGAGAGAAGAGTATTGATGGGTTCTTCATGGAGTTAGTGTAGCTAGCAAAACATATAGCATGAGTGATTCAAAAGCTTTCACTACTCACAAGAAGGGTTTTTTCTGTCGAGGTTTCTCCACTCTTCCTCACTGTGTCAAGTGCGTGAGTGTTTTTGTTTTGACTACTCCGCCTTCTCCACCTTATATATTATATGGACTTTGACTCTTATGCTCACCTCTTCCAGCATGAGTGACATGACTTTATGTATGCTCAACTCTCCAGCTTGAGCTTATACCTATTAGCTAGACTCATAGGCCACAGCAAAATATTAACTTGAAGCTTGGGTCTGACACTTTGCTCATTTAGTGACTTAGCTGTCCGACTCTAGACTCTTATGCCATGTAAGTTTAATGGCGACTTGGACTTACCTGATCACAGCCTGAAATCCAATTCCGTATGCTTTTGATGTTTAGGCCTTTCTCGTTAGTTTCTGTTTGAGATGCCATGTTGTCCAATACATTGTCATATATCTGCTCTTCATTCCTTGGTAGCAAATTGTGGTCGCTTGATGAGACAGGTATTGATGTTGAAGCAATGGTTGATGAAGTCTTCTTCCTCCAGATAGTGTTCTTAAAAACTGTGACCTCCTCATTTACCTTTTCTTTCTTTTTGTTGTTAAGAGGCTGTAAAGGAGTTGTGTATCTTTCTTGTTGTTGAGCCTCAATCTCGGATTTTGGAACCCACATTGTTCTTGGGCCTGGTGTGATCTCCTTTGGCACTTGCCTTGTTTCTTCTTAGACTTGATGGTACCTTGTCTTTAATTTCCAAATATGGCTGTTACTTTTGTAAAAGCCTTGCTCTTGTAGTAATTGACGAGGGATCCATCTATAGGTTGTAGTACTCTTGGGTGTAGCTGGTGGCTGCTCTTGATTTCTTGATGTTTCTTGCTTTTCCTAGGTGATTCCTTGATAATCTACTACCTTAGGTAACTAGATTTGAAAGGTACCCTCATAGAATCCTTGTGCTTTGAGTAACTTGACTGGAATGAATCTTTGGACTTGCTTGGAGGTGATCTTCAATTGACTTTGTTGGGTAGTCTGGTAGAATTCTGATTTCATTACCCAAACTTGTCGTATGGTTTGTCCAGTGGAAGACCTTCTCTTTTGCTTTTTGTACCTGTCCTTTCTCTTGGTTGAGTTATGTGATTGACGTTGACGGCTTTGTTGATTCCTAGCTGAGTGGTTTTCATGGGATGGATATCGCCAGGCTGTTATCTTGGGCTTGTTGACCGAAACATCTGAATTTCCTTTCTTGTAGCCTTGTGCAATAATTGACTCGCTTGATGTGATCCATCCTATTACCTTTGCTTGTTGAGGTTGTTCCTGTGATTGTATCCAAATTGGATCATTAACTTTAATCTGTGCTTTGGATACTAGCACTTGGTTGACCTGTTTTGACTTCCTTTGGAGACTTTCGGGCGAAGGAAACTTCGGTTGATAGACTTTTTGCTTAGGTTTCCATTGTTTTGTTGATGGTTTGTCTTTTGATGTAGAGGCTTTGTCTTGCACTTGCATTGGCTGGGCTAGAGACTGTGGGCTTATTTTAGCTTTGCCTTTTTTAATAGCCAAGAATCTTTGAACTGTTGTAGGCTTGACCTCTGTTGCCACTTGATAGCTTGTCGTGATGACCATTGTTGAAGATTCAGTCTCGTTTTCAAAGACTTGTGCCCATGGCTTGGACAAAATCAAGTGTGTTCCCATTTGTCGAGAATCTACCACCAAGAATTTTTCTTTGACATTCTGTGAGTGTAGTTGGACAGTAGCTTCTGCAATCCCCATACTTATAACATCCACTTCAGGTGAGAGATTTACCTTTATCTGAATATCATAAAGCTTTGGCTTACCTAGAAGTAACCACATGCCATATTGTTGGGGTGTAGGCCAAGTGGAGGTGGAAAACCACCCTTGTACACTTTAATTTCCCCTATTCAATATAGGGAGAGAAAGAGGAAGAGTTGACTACTCTTCTCTTTCTTCTCCACTAACCCACACAGTGGCTGCCTGTGCATCTCCCCCCTTGCCCATATCTCTTCTTCCCCTCTATTGCACACACTCCACATGCACACGCGCACGTCAACAATTGGTATCAGAGCTACGGCTAGGTGGCGGTCAAGATCTCTCGACGATGGCAGAGCTCGATCGGAGCTCGGCGCTTCATGGCACTGACGGGAGCAAAGTGAACCCCGAACCCCTGACGGCCTCTAAACCACCGGAAACCGAATGGCGCACCTCGATTCTGTCATGGTAAAGCAAACAGGGGGCACCACCTAGCTTCAGCGGCTAGGATGCAAACAACACACCACCATAACAAAGTTTTCATCCAAGAGAGATGGATGCTTGGGAGTAATGATGAAGAGGAAAGGGAATGAGATCAAGTGAGAGAGAGAGAGAGAGAATGAGGGAGGGGGTATAGCGGCTTAGTACTTAGGCACCCCAGAAGGATGGCGAATCCGTACACCCTTCACACATACACAAGCTCACTCCAAACACAAGACTAGGTGGCGATTCCGCACACCTCACATGGGCAAAACATTGCAGGAAAACATACTCACAAAACCTCAAGCTTTATTTAGAGAATAAGGCGATGAAATGGGGAGCATATGGTAGGGGAATGAGAAGGGAGAGAGTGGTAGAGAACATCGCGGATAGGTGGGAGTTGATGGCAACGATTCGCACGAGGGTTATGGCCGTCATCCTTCATTTAGCTGCCTTTCATCTTCCATAGCCCAAGGCTGTAGAGGTCATGCTCAAGACGAGCATGGTGATTGCGGTGATGGTGATGGTGTGGGTGTGGGTGTGTGTGTGTGCACTAGGCACACACAGTGCATAGTGTACTCTTTGGTGATGTTGTGTGTATTTAGTGTAATGGCGACCCCTCTTTATATAGGGGAGGAGGGGGGAGAAATTCTAGAATTTAGAAATGAAGAAATCATTATCTACATAGGCCATGTGACTGTGGGCCCTACTTGTCTAGCTGTGTGTATATGTGCCAGAACAGCAGTCTCATGAGAGAGAGACTAAGAGAGAGAGATGGGTTGATGAAAAAAAGTGAGAGGTGACATGGAGAATAAAGTAATTACAAGAGGGGAGAGAGGGGAGTGTGTTCAGAGGTGAATTTGTGTGCAGATGTGTGTGAACAGAAGAAAAATCAGGTAACCACCGGGTGGGGATGGGTCTGTGGGCACCTTTTGCAGTGAAACTGAGTGTGTGTGAGTGTGGGGGAGGTTATTTAGCTACAATACAAGAGACATGGCGCCCTTTAGAGAGAGGGGGGGGTATTTGGGTCATGGGATAGGATAGGAGAGAGAAAGGGGGGGTGGGGTATACTATTTTGGAAGATAGGATAAGTTGCATGTGAGTTAGGGTGCATTATTGGTGAGAGGTGGGGTAGCTTGAGCGGAGAGAGAAAGGAGAAAGGACAAGGGGAAGAGAGAGGGGGTTGACCTTTTGAGTGGAGGAGAGGAAAAGAGACACACGGCTGGGCAACAGTGAAGAAAAAGGAGGCAAGTTGGGGATGGGCTGCCCCGCAGGCATGAGGTGGCCTATTTTACCTTTCTCATATATTTACATAATCATAATTTATTTTTTTCTTACTTTTTCCAATGCCTTTTATCACTCCCTCCCTAAGAGGGGGTTTTCATGGGGTGGGGACGAGAGAAGAGGGGTATGGGAGCTTGGCTTGTGAAAAGCCCCCATCATTAGCCCTCCCCTTTTGGCTAGAGGCATTCATGTCTCTAGCTCATCTGTTTGATCATTATCGTCGGAGGTGGCGGCTGATGGTGTGTCCTCGTCTGGAATGTCAATAGGTGGAGCCTGGTCAAATCGAAAAAAATAAGGTTTAAGTCGCCAACCATTTACCCTGATTTTATGAAGTTTTCCATCAGCCTCCATAAGCTGGTAGCTTCCATTGGCATACTTTTTCCTGATGATGAAAGGGCCTTTCCATCGGAGCAGGAGTTTCTTATCCTTGCGCGTGTCGAAGCGATTGTCGTAGCGGAGCACCAACATTCCTTTCTTCAATTCTTTTTTCCGGAGATGCTGGTTAAAGCTAAGTCGTCTATGCTCTGCTTGTGCCGCATACTAGTTTATTGCTTCTTCTCTATCCAGCTGCAGTCTTTCCAAGCTGATGATGTGATCTCTCAAATGCATGTTGGGTTGTTGAAGTTGGCTTGCCATTACTCTGAGACTTTGTAGTTGCACTTCAATGGGCAAGATTGCTTCCTTACCAAATACTAGATGATACGGTGTGAATCCCAAGGATGTATGGAATGAAGTTCTGTAGGCCCATAAAGCTGGTAGTAGGTACTTATCCCAGTCTCCAGGATGATTGTTTACCTGCTTGGTAATAATTTTAGAAACCATTCCATTTACCTTTTCAACTAGGCCATTACATTGAGGGTAATATGGTGAAGAGTGCCTCCTTGTAATGCCCAGTTTTTGCATTAATTCTCCTACCAAGTCTGCTCTGAAACCTGGCCCTCTATCAGAGATGATCTCTAAAGGTGTGCCAAACCTACAACATATGTTCTCGTAGATAAATTTAGCTACCTCTACCGCTGTGATTCCAGTGGTGGCTGTAGCCTCTGCCCATCTAGTCATGTAGTCGACCCCCATGATAATGTAGAATTTTCCTGAGTTGGCCCTAGGTAATGGCCCAATGGCATCGATACCCCATTTTTCAAATGGGCCATATGAGAGAATAGGTGTTTGTGGTTCAGGCATAAGTGACCTAGTGCCGGCCTTTTGACACAACTTACACGTTTTGCACCAATGGTGTACATCACGGTTGAGGCTAGGCCATATGAAGCCTGCCTGCAAGATTTTCCTACTTGTTATGTCTAGGGCAAAGTGACCACCACAAACCCTGTCGTGACAGCTAGCAATTACTCCCGTGATTTCCTGAGAGAGAGGGACCTTCCTAAGTATTTGGTCCTTACCCTTACAGTACAAACCGTCATTGATGAGTCGATACCTTGTGGCCTTCCGCGTCAGCCATTGCTTCTATCCCTTTGCTAAATCTGATGGGCATTCCCCTGTTTCCAAAAAATGCATGATATCAGGCAAGGCATCACTGCCTTGAAATAGAGGGAGCTTTAGTTTTATTGCTCCAACCACCACTTCCTGTAGTCTTTCACTTGCTAGGGCATCTGCTTCTTGGTTTTGAGCCCTTGGGATATGGTGTATTTGAACTTCTTCAAACTTACCCAACAAGGTTTTTACACCACTTAAGTGAGTCCTTAAACTAGGATTCTTGCATGTCCATGCTCCATTTACTTGCCTTACCAGAAGTAGAGCATCCCCAAATACATTAAGGCGTTGTACACCTTGCGAGACGTACCATTGTAGACCCTTGGTTAGTGCTGCATACTCAGCTTCATTGTTAGAATGTGAATCTAACAATTGGCCCAACAAAAATACCTTTGTCCCTTTGTCATCAAAGACCACTATGCCTGCAGCTGCTTTGTCAGACGCTCGCTTGTAGGCTCCATCAAAGTAGAGAGAGTGTGCTCCTTCTACCATCGGTGGTACTGGAGGTAATCGGACTTCTCCTTCCCTTCAAAGACTTGGTAGGTCATGAGTCCCCCCAAACTTGCCCTTGTCGTGCTTTCTACCTGTACCGTGTAGTCAAACTCTTGCAGACGAACTAGCCATTTAGTAATTCTAGCAGACACATCCAAGTGTTGTACAACATTGGGAAATATTTCATCCGTGGTTAGAATCACAAATTGCTTAGGTAGCAAATATGACCTAAACTTTGTAGTTGCAAATCTAAGAGCTAGGACTAAGTGTTCCACATGGGTGAAACCTTTCTCTCCTGCTGTCATCATTCGACTAGAGAAGTAGATTGGCCTCATGAAAGATGTCGTCGTATCCTTTTGGAGTAGCACAGCCCCCAATGAGTCATCACCAACACTTGAGGTGACATAGAATTTTTCATCCAAACTTAGGTGGTGAGATAGTTGGCAGAGTGGCTAAGACCTCCTTTACCTTGTTGTAGTGATGTTCGCTTTCCTCGTCCCAAGTGAAAGTTGATCTTTGAGTGAGTTGTTGCAGTGGTAGAACAAGTTGTGATAGTAGATGTATGAATCTACTTAAGTAACTCACCTTCTGTAGAAAAGAGACCAGTTGACGTGCAGTCATTGGTGAAGGCAGGGCTATGAGTGCGGACACCTTACTTGGGTCGGCGTTGATACCTTTTGTTGAAATTTCATGGCCTAGTAGAATGACTTTACTCTCCCCAATGTGGCATTTATCTACATTTAATTGCCCACCTAAGCTCTGCAACCTGGCCAAACCTTCAGTTACCTTTTCTAAATGTGAAATACGAAAGCTATATATACAAAAATCATCAATGAACACTCTTATGGATGTTCCAAAGAACGGTTAAAAAACATATGTGACATATCTTTGGAATGTGGCAGGTGCATTTGTGAGACCAAATGGCATAACCTTGTATGCAAAACAACCCCATGGCGTGATAAAAGTGGTTTTTAGCTGATCTTCCAAGGCTATGCGTATTTGAAAGTATCCTGAATAACCATCAGAGACGGTATAGCATTCAAAACCCGCTACTTCATTCAGAATTTCATCCAAGAAAGGGAGAGGAAAGTGGTCTCTCTTTGTAGCTGCATTTAGTGGTTTGTAGTCAACACAGACCCTCCACTTAGCATTCTTTTTAGGCGTCACCACTATGGGTGACACCCATTCTGAGTTTTCTACAGGATAGATGAATCCCGCCTCCAGCAGTTTCCTTACCTCGGCCAAGAGTGCCTTTTCTTGTATGACCCCCAGTCGTCGTAGCTTTTGCACAATTGGTTTTACCCCTTCCTTCAGCTTAATATGATGTTCCACCACTGTAATGCCTGTGATTCTTTCATAGTTGTCAATGAACAGGTTAGGAAATCCCATCAACATTTGCAAAAAACTATCTTTCTCCTCAAGTGTTAATTCCGTAGACAACATACCCTTCAATCTACTTCCTCCTAGGCCAGGTGATTTGCTCTCCTCTTCATTGGGTTGCCCTTTTGGTGATGGATCACCAGTTGTGCTTACCCTTTGTGAATCCTTCATAATGATACCCATCACATCAATGGAACTGTCACTTTCGTCGGTGGATGTGGTCTCCTCCTCAGAACTGGAAGATTCGCTAGTGGTTTCATCTACCGATGTTTCCAAATTCATTTGCTTCTTCTTGCCAATCCTCATGTCGTAGTTGATTGTCTCCCCTTTCTTACCGGTCATGCGTAGAAGGCCAGTACCCCAGTTCTGTTTTGCCTTCATGGCCATCAACCATGGCCTTCCCAAGATTAGTGGATAGCCCTCCCCCTTAGTAGGCATTACAAAAACATCTACCTCTACCTCAGTGTTGAAAGCTTTTATTTTCACAGCGTTTACCACACCCACAAACTTTACTTTTGCGTCGTTTTCCATCTTTGTCTTGCATGGAGAAGGCCTATCAACCTCGAGCCCCAATCGAAGCATCATAGCTTCGCTCATTACAAAGATTTGTGCACCTCCATCAATGTAGGTGTTTCCAACCCTCTTTCCTTTTATGTTTACGTCGACGATTGGAAGGATGTCATCCATGTTGCATCCCGAAATTGCTCCGGCTACCTTTGTTTTGGAGCGTCTTGTACTTACCATTTTAGACCATTGTCGCCTTACTTTAGGTACAAGATGTAGCAGTTGTGGCCATGTAATCTTCGGTCCTTGCTCTGCCACATCCAATGTTAGATCATAGGGCTTAGAACTTTCCCCTAGCTGGAAGTCGGTGATGCCCAATTTCCGTCGTGGCCTGGATGGACTCTTGCTAGTTTCTCCTCTCATGCTTCTCTCATCATCTGATTGTGTAGCTTTCTCCCTCCTAGCTCTTTTCACAGTCATGGCTTCAAGTGGTTCTAAAAATGTTACCATCTCCTTACCCTTGTCCCTCTCCTTTGCTCTGGGTGGATCCACTACTACGGCTTTTCCTTTCTCTTCTAGCCTTATGATGTTTACAGGGCGATCAGGTGGTGGGGCTGGTGGAAGAGGTGGAATGGATGCTTGTAGTGGTGTCTGGGGTGGACGTAGAATTTTTATTCGTGGGGGTGGTGCTCGGGGTGGGGGTGTTCTTTCTCTTGGGGGTGACAATTGGTTCCTCCTACCTCCTCTATTATAGTTTTGTCGTGGTTTGGGACACCGTGACCGTCTTCTCCGCAGTTGTAGCAATGATACTCCCTTTTTTGTCATCGTGCTCTTCCAGGGTCTTGATCTCTTTCTTGACTCCTCCCTTGCTGTATTAAGTGGACAGGCAAATTATGCAGTTGGTCAGTAATGTGGGCCAACATATCTTGTTGGTCATCTCTTACCCCAAGAGCCGGTGGTGGTGGTGGAATGGTGGTTGTCGTAGTTGCTGGTCGACGCGATGTTCCTGCTTTTGTTGACTCGGTTTCTTTGGCTTTCATTCGCAGCTTCTTGTCCTTAAGGCGAGCAATCTCAACGGCTAACTCGTACGTAGCCGGGAATATACCTTTCACCTTCTCCTTGAGAAGCAGCCATAAGCCATGCGTGAACCGATCTTTTTTTAGGAAATCGGGTGCAGCTTCCTCCCTTGCCGGTGACTCAACCCACCGTTCCCACAAATCCACAAATTTGGACTCATAGGTGGCATATTCTAAAAGACCCTCCTGCTTCAAGTCTCTCAATTTGTCCCATAACTTTTCTGAAGTGGTACCTCCCCCAAAGCGCCTCTTAAAAGCGGTTTTTAAGGGTTCCTAGTCATCCTTGGTTGCTTGTGAAAGTGCATTGTACCATGATCTAGCTTCTAGCTTCATGAGATGCTTAAAGATTCTAACCCGGGATTCATCTGTATCTTTGTTACTCACTACACATGCTACTTCAAAGTCATCTAGGAAGTCTGTTACCAAATCCTCCCCCTTCTTTCCTTTAAATGTTGGAAATGCTACACTTTCCATGATTACTGAGAGAGAGTTAGAAAGACACACAGCTTAACTTGCAAAAGTTTTTTTTCTTCTTTACAAGGAGGCGTGTATACCCTCTTATACTAGGACATAGATTAAAACTTCAAACGGTACATTGCCTTGTACCAAAGGTAAGACAAATGGTTGATCTGATACCAGAACCTCCAAAAACCGCTCCCCACCCAGCATGGTGTCAATGACGTTCTGGTAGTGAGCCTTCAAGTCCAGTATTACCTTGATTGAGCGTACACGTGTTGGTATGTGTGATCTGTCTTGAGGTAGGTTGTACTAATTCATGTGAAGCTTAGAGGTGCTTAGTCACTGTCCAAGCTTGTGGGAGAGGGTGGTGTTCTTTCCTGAAACAAACTCAGTAGATCCCTAGTTTCTCTAGTGAGAGTGTGAGACAATGATTCCGTTATCTGTGTTGCAGCATCAGGTGCGACTTGAAAACTGACTGTGACAATTACCTCGGTGACTTGAGTTACCCGATTCTCAAAGTAGAATAGTGTTGATTCTCTATTGTGTGGAGCTCCTTCCATTTTGTTGTTGTGGGTTGGTTGTAGGTTGCGGACATGGTTTCAACCTTCTCCTTCTTCTTCTTGGCACTTGGCCTATGTATATCCACTGGGTTTGGCGTGTTGGTTGACTCTCCCACTGCAAATCGATTACCGTTACGCCTGGCACTCGAGCTTCGATGGAGATGCAGAGTTCATCTAGTTGTGCTTGGAGATCTTCTTCTTCTGTCGTCCAATTAGCAAATCCTGCTAGCCATTCATCCATTCACAATAGTTTAGGGGTTTCAGTCTTGTAAACTGAAGGGTTTCATGAAAAGATCCTCCGTGGGGGCACCAAATGACGGGAGCAAAGTGAACCCCGAACCCCCGACGGCCTCTAAAACACCGGGGACCAAATGGCGCGCCTCGAGCCTGTCATGGTAAATCAAACAGGGGGTACCACCTAGCTTCAGCGGCTAGGACGCAAACAACACACCACCATAACAAAGTTTTCATCCAAGAGAGATGGATGCTTGGGAGTAATGATGAAGAGGAAGGAAAATGAGATCAAGTGAGAGAGAGAGAGAGAGAGAGAGTGAGCGAGGGGGTATAGCGGCTTAGTACTTAGGCACCACAGAAGGATGGCGAATCCGCACACCCTTCACACATACACAAGCTCACTCCAAACACAAGACTAGGTGGCGATTCCGCACACCTCACATGGGAAAAACATTGCAGGAAAACATACTCACAAAACCTCAAGCTTTATTTAGAGAATAAAGCGATGAAATGGGGAGCATAAGGTAGGGGAATGAGAAGGGAGAGAGTGGTAGAGCACATGGAAGATAGGTGGGAGTTGATGGCGAAGACTCGCACGAGGGTTATGGCCATCATCCTTCATTTAGCTGCCCTTCATCTTCCATAGCCCAAGGGTGTAGAGGTCATGTTCAAGACGAGCATGGTGATTGCGGTGATGGTGATGGTGTGGGTGTGTGTGTGTGCACTAGGCACATACAGTGCATAGTGCACTCTTTGGTGATGTTGTGTGTGTTTAGTGTGATGATGACCCCTCTTTATATAGGGGAGGAGGGGGGAGAAATTCTAGAATTTAGAAATGAAGAAATCATTATGTACATAGGCCATGTGACTATGGGCCCCACTTGTCTAGCTGTGTGTATATGTGCCAGAACAGAAGTCTTATGAGAGAGAGACTAAGAGAGAGAGATGGGTTAATGAAAAAAAGTGAGAGGTGACATGGAGAATAAAGTAATTACAAGAGGGGAGTGTGTTCAGAGGTGAATTTGTGTGCAGATGTGTGTGAACACAAGAAAAATCAGGTAACCACCGGGTGGGGATGGGTGTGTGGGCACCTTTTTTAGTGAAACTGAGTGTGTGTGAGTGTGGGGGAGGTTATTTAGCTACAAGACAAGAGACATGGCCCCCTTTAGAGAGAGAGGGGGGTATTTGGGTCATGGGATATCATAGGAGAGAGAAAGGGGGGGTGGGTTATTTCGGAAGATAGGATAAGTTGCATGTGAGTTAGGGTGCATTATTGGTGAGTTAGAATGCATTATTGGTGAGAGGTGGGGTAGCTTGAGGGGAGAGAGAAAGGAGAAAGGACAAGGGGAAGAGAGAGGGGGTTGACCTTTTGAGTGGAGGAGAGGAAAAGGGACACACGGCGGGGCAACAGTGAAGAAAAAGGAGGCAAGGTGGGGATGGGCTGCCCCACAGGCATGAGGTGGCCTATTTTACCTTTCTCGTATATTTACATAATCATACTTTATTTTTTTCTTACTTTTTCCAATGCCTTTTATCACTCCCTCCCTAAGAGGGGGTTTTCATGGGGTGGGGACGAGAGAAGAGGGGTATGGGAGCTTGGCTTGTGAAAAGCCCCCATCAGCACCGAATCGGATTGATTCGGGGCGGATCCAGCACGGATCAGAGAGATTGGGTGAGGTCGACAGTTCCCGGCTACTCGATGCGTGCAGCCCCTCTTGGCTTGGAGGGAGATCTTGGAGAACAGAGTTCTTGAAAAAGCTTGGAACTCACAAGCTTGAGCATCTACAATCGAAGAAGAGGAGATCTTGAAGCTTGGTGGTGTGATGCACACACACAACATCGAGACTGCAGGAAATCGAGCTTTGAGGAGTGAACGGAGGCAGAGTTCACGAGCATTGCAAGTTTGGGGATGTGGTGTATCAACACACACACACACACACACACACACACACATAGCATCGAGCATGCTTCAAGCTAGGGGAGAATTTAGTAGATCCGAGCACTAGAGCAACATCAGGCAGGCCAGCAGTGAGTTGGAAGCTCACAGAAGAGAGAGTGTATGCAAGCCGAAGCAGCCAGGTATCAACACCAAGCAGGAGCCCGTACTCGTGAGCATGGTGGGAATTTGAAGGCTTGAACCGAAGGGAAATTCAACAATAAGGCTTGCAATACAATCGAAGGCACGGAGTATTAGGCGGGCAACAGGTCAACAGATTCAAGCACTCAAAGAGCGAGCAGAAGGGGGAAATCGACCAAACAGAGCCACAACAGGTCGAGCTCGCGCTGGTAATTGAGGGGGAAATTGAGCTTGAGAGGTCGGTCGGGAGCTGCAGACAATCGAGCTCATAGTCAAAGGCAACGCTAAACAGGAACCAGCGCGAGCAAACGACTGCAGGCAGCTTTCGACAGAGAGCATCGATTTTTTTTAATTTCACACTCCCACAATAGTGTGTGTGCAAGGGCTCATTCCCATCGAGCCTGCGACCGAATCCCCCGACTCCTCTCCTCGAGCTCGTGAAAAGAAAGTTTCTCAAAAATTTGCAGTTGTAAGAGAGAGAGAGACAGCTTGATTAAGAGATTGGAAGATACTTTCTCGAACCAAAAAAAAAAAAGGTGAGCTTGACACCGTGCTTGTAAGCGAGCCCAAGCAACACACAGAGCGAGTGACCGAGTGAGAGCGAGATACGAGAGTCTCATCGTCGACATCAACGATTCTCCAATTTTGACATCGTCACTCGACTTCGACGTCCGTACACCGAGTCCGACGAGCATTAGCGTTTTACGGCTACCCGGCTACCCACTTCCGCCCAACGGCGGAAGGCAACATCAGCATGGACACCGCTCATGCGCACCGGCTTGACACTGCACATTACGGTGGATCTCCGACATCCGACCCAGACACCAGGCGTTTTCCCAGGACGAGCGCATTCCCGCGATCGACGACCATGCTTGCGACATGCACGGGTGAGGTACTTCTATCATAGAGAAGTGGCAACCGGCATCGTCACCGAGCGCACCGATCGCACAATATGACACAGTTTACGGATACGACACCTTTGGCAGCTATGCGACTAGCATATTTCTGCCCGACGGCAGAAATCGGCAAATAGCGACACCGACACGCAGGTTATAGGCTACAGGGGGGTTTTCTCAGCCCATTCACTCACAGCTTCTCCAGGTTACCAGACATAGCGCTTTGACGATTTGGCAGTCATTTTGATAGTAGATTCTCTGCGGACACATGCGTTCATAGATGCATTTTGTTGTGCACACACATAGTGCTACTGAGCTCTTTTGAGAGCAGATATCCCCGCAGGGATCACTTTCACTGCATGCAATAGTTCTTGGCGCCTGTTTGAGTGCGGTTTTACTCATGTACGTTGAGTTGCGGACATTGTCCACTGTACTACGTGTGGAGCCATTTTTGGCTATTTTGGCAGTTTTTCCCGGCCGTTTCTAAGACTCGGACCGGAAGAGCCCTTTCTGAGACTGTGGCTAGTCCATTTGTGTATGCATTAGCCTTTTGGAGGGTCGATAGCGTGAGGTTTTCTTTGAGCTGGGGTGTGCTCGAATGTTGAGACACCTTCGGTGATACAGGTAGCTGGAGTTCCCCTTTACGGTACCCTCGCCATAGGATATGTATCTGGACGGTTATTTATGCTTTTGATGCCGAGTTGGCACTCACATAGCAGTGGTTTTGTGCAATAGATGCCCAGTTAGTGCAGTTGGCACATTTATATACATTTTGAGTTGATTTTTGACTCCTCATACAAAGGAGACTCTGCCGGATTTACTTCCCGCGAGTCGTGCCTTCCATAGTTGGCACTTTTGAGTCTATCTCGGTTGAGATTTTACTCCCGATACAAAGGTTACTCTGCCCAAATTTCTACAACTTCTCGCCATAGTTTGGCACCTCTCAAACCCTCTTATCAGCGATGGATTCTTCTTCAGAAAAGGAGGAGTATTTCATTCGGAAGTTCGATGGCAGCAACTTCACCATGTGGAAAGAGCGCATGAAAGATGTTTTGATAAACAAAGGCCTCTCAGAACCGTTGAAAGAGCGCGCAGAGGATGATGATTATACACAAGCTCAATGGGAGCTTTTGGATGCAAAAGCCATGGCTACGATATGTCTACATCTAGCCGAGTTAGTCTTCTTCACTATCATCAGGAAGAAAACAACCAAGGAACTTTGGGATAGCTTATGTTCAGCATGGGAGAGCAAAAGTTCATCCAACAAAGTTTTTCTCATGAAAAAGCTTATGAAGCTCAACATGAAAGAAGGTAGCACAGTTTCCAGTCATTTAAATGAGTTCAACTCCTTGTTCAGTCAGCTGACCTCTCATGGCTTTAAGGAGTTTGACGATGAACTCAAGTCTATCTTCTTGTTATTCTGTCTACCCAGTTCATGGGATATCTTTTGCACAGCCATTAGCAATTCAGCTCCAAATGGCAAGTTAGAGTTCAATGCTGTCACAGATGCGTTGCTCACTGAAGAGATTCGTCGTAAATCTCTCCATAATGCTAGTCATGGAGATGCATATATGGCTGGCAGTTCAACAAAGCCAAGAGGCCGTGACAGGAACAAATACAAAAGCAAAAGTAGAGAGCGGAATCCTCGTAGTCCTAGCAGACACAGGAACCAAAGTAGAGACCGCAATGCCAACAAGTCGAGTGTTACTATTGCCACAAGAAGGGTCATTACAAAAAGGATTGTCGCAGTTTCCTAAGAGATCAAAAAAACATGCAAAAGGATAATTCTGGCAAAGGCAAAAGTACAGTAAAAATTGAGAAGCTCAACATTGTTGAGTCTCCCATGCCTACCACTGCAGTAGAGGATGCTCCTCCTCGAGTGATGCTCATTATGCCCACAGAGATTCATGCCGAGGTGACAACAGATGCCTCAGATGTTCTCATTTTCACTTCAGATCTCACTCCAGATGCTTTGGTTGCACAGGATGAGGGTTATGCATAGAATTGGATCCTTGATTCTGGTGCAAGTTTTCATGTCACACCGCATAGAGAGTGGTTTTCCTCTTATGCATCCATGCATGGAATAGTCAAGCTTGGTGATTCCTATGAGCTTGACATTATTGGCAATGGTGACGTGAAACTTCAGATGCATAATGGCACTACTTTTGTGCTGCAGAATGTCAGACATGTGCCCAAGCTTACGAAAATCTTACTTTCTATAGGGCAATTGGATGATCTTCGCTACACTACAGTTTTTGGTAATCGTTCTTGGATGATCCGCAAGAACAACCTTATCATGATGAAAGGCAATAAAAACGGATCCCTGTAATCTTTGTTTGTTTCGAGTGTCGACGAACACTCTATCTATGTTGCCGAGCTGTCGTCTCCTTAGTTGTGGCATAGCCGGCTAGGGCATATTATCCAAAAAGGAATGAAAACACTTCAGCGTTTTGGCTACTTACCTATGTTAGATTACACAAACTTTCCATTGTGTGAGCATTGTCTGTATGGCAAACAGACTAGATTGACATCTTCGCCATTGAATAAGAGACTAGGAGAACCTCTAGACTTGGTGCACAGTGATTTGTGTGGTCCAATGCCACATAAAACTCTAGGGGGGGCGAACTACTTTCTCACGTTCATAGATGATTCTACCAGAAAGGTGTGGGTGTATCTCCTTAAGCGTAAGGAAGATGTTTTTTTGACATTCCAAAAATTCCTCGCCATGGTTGAGAACCAATCAGGAACAAATCTCAAAGCTTTTCGCACGGACAATGGTGGAGAATATGTCTCCACAGAGTTCAAGGATTTTTGCAATAGAAGAGGCATTCGGCGGCAGTTTACTGCTCCATACACATCTGCACAAAATGGGATAGCTGAAAGAATGAATCGTACAATTCAAGAGCAAGTTGTCTCTATGATGTCTATGGCGAAGCTTCCTCCCGAATTTTGGGGGGAAGCTGTTCTGACAGCAGTGCACATCATCAGCAGGTCACCTAGTTCTCCTTTGAATTTCAAAATTTCAGAGGAATTATGGACTGGCAAAAGGCCAAGCTATGAGCATTTACATGTATTCGGATGTGAAGCATATGCACATGTGCCCAAAGAACTTCGTCGAAAGTTAGATCCCAGATCACACAAATGCATCTTTATTGGCTATGGTGCAAACAGAGAGATGGGATATCGTCTCTGGCACCCAGAATCAAACAAAGTCATTCGTAGCTCACATGTGATTTTTCAATGAATCAAAAATGCACAAGAAGCCCATCAAAGATGTTGAGTACCAACTCAGTTCAGTAGTGTTGCACCCACTCCTCAAGTGCAAGATACTACTATTGCTTCGGAGAGAGCGGAGTCCAGCAGTCAGGCACCGAGACGCTCTGAGAGAGTATCACGTGCGCCCGAGCGGTTTGAGCCGGGTATACACCACATTTTGGTCACTGACAGTGGAGAGCCAACCTGCTACAAAGAATCTATACAAATGGAGGATAGCGTTAAATGGGAGCAGGCTATGCAATCAGAATACAATTCGATTGTGGCTCATGAGACATGGGATTTAGTTGAATTACCAAAAAGCAAAAATGATTTACCTTGCAAGTGGGTATACAAAAAGAAGTATACAACGGAAGATCCCGAGCCTAGATACAAGGCTCGTCTAGTTGCCAAGGGTTTCAAGCAGCAAAAAGGTGTGGATTTTGATGAGATTTTCTCTCCAGTAGTCAAGATGACTACACTTCGCACTGTGCTTGGCTTGGTTACTATCCAGGACATGGACCTTGTCCAAATGGATGTGAAGACAGCATTTCTTCACGGGGATCTAGATGAAGATGTCTACATGAAACAACCAAAGGGATTTGTATGTGAAACCCAAAAATCAATGAGGACAGAATTGGTTTGTAGACTTAAAAAGGCACTCTATGGCCTCAAGCAAGGTTCAAGGCAATGGTATCAAAAATTCAACAAATTCATGCAGTCTCAGGGTTACATAAGAAGTCAAGAGGATCACTGCTTATACACAAAAAGGTTGAACGATGGTTATTTAATCATCTTGATCTTGTATGTAGATGATATGCTTATCGTAGGCAAATCAATTGATGAAATCTATCAGCTGAAAAAGATGCTAAGCACTCAGTTTTCCATGAAGGATTTGGGAGATGCCAATCACTTTCTTGGTATGCACATCAAGAGATACAGGCAACGTGGAATTCTTGAATTATCTCAAGAAAAGTACATTCACAAAGTCTTGCAACGTTTTAGTATGCAGGGGGGGAAGTCATTGAGTACCCCAATGCAAGCATACTCCAAACTTAGCAAGGAAGACTCTCCCAAGACAGTGGCTGAGAAAGAGGAAATGGTGAAAGTACCATATTCTTCAGCAGTTGGCAGTTTGATGTACACTATGGTAGCCACAAGACCATACATTGCACATGCAGTGGGAGTGGTTAGTAGGTACATGGAAAACCCTGGCAAGAAGCATTGGGAAGCAGTGAAGAAAATCCTCAAATATTTGAAAGGTACATCTAGCAAGTGTTTACGCTTCGGAAACAGTGATGCATCTATTGTAGGTTACACGGATGTGGATTATGCGGGTTGCGTGGATCGTAGAAGATCCACATCTGGCTATGTATTCATGTTTGTTGGAGCAGCTATCTCTTGGAGATCGTGTCTCCAAGATTGCACGTCTTCATCTACCACTGAGGCAGAATATGTTGCTGCGTCTGACGCCAACAAGGAAGCCATATGGTTGGCTCGTCTAGTGGGAGATTTGGGCATTCACGAGGTTCCAATACTACATTGTGATAGTCAGAGTGCCATTGCTTTGGCAAAGAATCCAGTGTTTCACTCAAAGTCGAAACACATAGAGGTCAAATACCATGTCATACGAGATGCATTGGCTGGCAAGCGTATCGAGCTTGTCAAGGTTCACACTGACGACAACCCCGCAGATGCTCTCACAAAGAGCCTAGCCTCGGAGCGATTTACACATTGTATAGAACTTATGGGTTTAGGATGAAGCCTTGGCAATGCTTCATCAATTTTGTATAGACTAACTATACTAATGCCACCATTGGCCACCATGACCTTCAAGTGGGAGGTTGTTGGGGTGTAGGCCAGGTGGCCGTGGGAAACCACCCTTGTACACTTTAATTTCCCCTATTCAATATAGGGAGAGAAAGAGGAAGAGTTGACTGCTCTTCTCTTTCTTCTCCACTAACCCACACAATGGCTGCCTGTGCATCTCCCCCCTTCCCCATATCTCTTCTTCCCCTCTCTTGCACACACTCCGCATGCACACGCGCACGTCAACACATATGACATGACATTACTCGTGGAATTTGTATCAATTTCTACCATAAAATTCATCTCGACTCCGTCTTGTGCACTTAGCAAAAAGTTGATCTTCTTTGGTACTAGATTGCCTGTGTTCTCTTGAGTGACTTGAGCAATCTTTGGCCTGGACTCCTTGTCGTCTTCTTCTTCATTGTTCACACTTCTGAGTTCATCTGTGTGTTCTAGCTCCTGCTTGACCACCATTTCCTCTTATATGTCTTTTGGAGAGACAAAATCAGCATTTGGTTCTTGTAGAGTCATAGGCTCTTCTTCCTCGACTTCAGCTGTTGAAATGTCACCAATAGTATCTGAACTGCCTGTCACTTGCTGCACCTCTTCTTTGATTGATTCCAAGTCTTCATATTGCTCATTTGTAGGCGCTGGACCTGAAGCATCTTCTTTGGATCTTAGCCCTTCTTCCTGCAACTTTGCTTTGTTGACTTGCGGCTCCTCCTTTGTACTATGCATTCGAGTTGGACAGTTTGTAATCAAGCGTGTTATCGCACACTGATCGCAAAGAGCACCTATTTCTATATGACCAGTATTCGGGCTAGGTATCTGGTTTTGTGCTATCCCCATAGCTGATAACCTTGTTTCGAACTCATACTCTGATTCGTCATCTGTCTCACCCAGAACCCTTAGCATGTAGTAGGGGACTATGTCATACCCACTCTCATCGCAAAATTTTGTTGGTGTGGTCTCATTAACACAGACATCCAAAGTAGCCAATATTTGAGTCCACTCTAGCGGTTCTAATGCCTCTTCCGGAAAAGGTTCTCTTATGTAAGCATCATCTTCTAAGACCCTCTCTAAGGAATTCTCATTTCTCCCAAAGTCACTACACTCCGATGCTCCGCACATCCAGATTTCTTTCTTTTTGCCCATCCACAGATGGTCTGTTGATCCACTTTGTGTTGCAGAATCAAAATCTTCCACAGGCGTTCTAGTTACATCTTGGTAACTATGATTTCTCATATTTACACGTGTTGTGGTTTCATCATGTCTCAAGTATAGATAATCATAACCCCAATCTTGTACCATCTTGAGTTGCCTCATGAATGGTCTTCCAAGGATGATTTCATAGTTATTTTTCTTGCCAAAGTCAACTATGGCAAAAGTAAGCGCATACTCTATACCACAAGAAGACACCACTATCGCTTCTAGAAATCCCATGGGTCTTTCCACATGCCCATCTGCTAACTGTAATTTTATTCTGGTTGTTCTAAAGACGGGCCCACCCCATTTCTCCCATATTCGTTTTGTTGCTATGGAAATTCCTGCTCCGCTGTCAAGTATAGCTTTCGTTTCAATCCCATTGTACTCAACAGGCAAAGTGGCATTACCATCTTCTCCTTCACAGTACTCTCCTACTTTGTTCAGAGGTACCGATCTTACATTTGATCTAGGCTTCTCGATCTCATCTAGCTCTTTTTCAAGAAACCTTAGCGGGCTTTTGATCCCAATTTTTTCCAAGCATTTTCCTATATCCGTCCACATACTTGGCTTAACTGTGCACTTCACTGGCGTGGATAGCAAGTCAATCAAAATTTTTGTGTCCAACTCTTTTGTCCCTCCTAGCCTTTGTGATGGAACTCTCACAATCTCAGACTTTGCCTCAAAATCTCCCATGTACTGTGGCAACGATGCAGGTCTACTATCTTCAGAGGCTATCGATCCTACATCACCATAATATGACCTCACATCAACACTCATTTGTGGTCTATCTAATGTGATTTCAGGAAATGGTGCTGGTCCAGCATCCTCTTCTCTTTTTTGGGCATCTCGGACAGCCTTCCATAACTCCTCTGGCCACTGCTCCTCAACTATAGGAACATAGGGTGGGAAATCCCTCATTGATTCATCTGTTATATTTTGGACTACCCACGAGTCTTACGACCTTGGCAGTGGTTCTTCCCAATGATCTACCTCTTCTCTAGTCAATTCGTCTACTTTAATGCTCTGATCTTTGTGCACTGGTGGAGGTGGTTCTAGCAATGCTTGAGCAGTTTCAATGAGCTGCTTACACATTGATAGCCTCTGCTTCTCTAGTTCAGGATAAGGATAAGTCATCCATCTTTGTTCTAAGGTCTGTCTATTTTTCAATCTAGCCTCATAAGCCTGTAAAATCGCATCTAAAGGCTCATTCACTTTGTCCACTAGGACAGATCCTCCTGAACTAGCACTCTTGGGTGCTTCAACTGGTTTAAGGGTTTCAGCTTCCCTTTGCTGTGTCTGTTGCTCTTGAGTTGTTTCCAACTTAGCTGTAACAGCCTTTTCTTCTCCTTTCTCCCTTTCTAGTCTCGCTTTCATTCTAGTCCTTCTTGCTCGTCTAGAGTTTCTACGGCTTTTGGAACTCTTACTAGTCTCTCCATTTGTAGGCTTCTGCTCTTGCACTTTTGCTTGTGCTCTTGTGACAACGTTTACTGGAGCAACTTGCTTAATTTCATCTTCTTATTGTTTAAGCACCTGTTCTTTTGCAATTGTTTCTTTCTCTGTTGTTGTTGTCATCTCTCCTTTTGTTGCGGCTCGTTCTTTCTCTGATTTGCTGGTAGAAGGAAAGGTCACATGTGGTTGCATTTTACCTTTCTTTCTTGGATTCTTAGGACAATCCAAAATCATATGTGTGATTGCACACTCATTACAATATACATTTATCATGATATCATGGTGTGGACAATCCTTAATCAAGTGATCACTACTACCACATCTGTCACATGAATGTATTGGTTGTTGTGGCAATACTTGATATTGACCTTGAAGTGGCCTCTGATCTACTACATTTCTTTCTATTTGAAGCTCATGACTCACATATGCATTTCTAGCAACTATGGGTCTTTCACTTAAGAACACTTGTTCCGCTACAGGATGATATCTAGGCGGTTGAGACATAACATACTCAAACCCTGGTGGAGTCTTAGGTCTATAGTCAAGAAAATGTTGCGTCGGTTGGTACCCTCCACATGTCATGCACCTGCGTCGTTGAGGAATTATATAGGCTGGTACTCTGTCTTAGTGGTTAATGCGTTGCATCACATTCTCTATGATTTTCTCCTCAACATTTACATGGTTTTGTCCTAGATTCCCTCTTTGATCCTTAAGATCAGCGGTTTTCTTTTTCTCACTCGCATCATTCATCTTCTTCTGAACATCTTCATAGAATTTGAAATTGTCAACTAGGTCAACTGCCGCTTTGGTCACCTCTTCCAAGGTTTGGTATCTTTTCATGTATAGGTCCTTTTGGAGATTCTCATTCCTAAGTCCTCTGATGAAGCATAGGATCTGACGTTCTGGCATGGGTAACTCTTGGGTAGGACATCTAGCAACATATTGCTTGAAACGCAGTATTGCATGTCGCAATGTTTCTGTTTCGCCTTGTTTAAATTCCTGAATCTTAGGAAGGGTGTTATGTTTTATGCCCCTCTTGGTGAATTCTTGAACAAATTCATCCAACATTTTCTCAATGGTTGTGAACTCTCTCCGGTTCAATAGTTCAAACCATGCTTGTGCATTGTCCTCCAATGTAAGTCCAAAACCCTCATATTGTGTGTGAAAGTCCTCTACTCGTTCTGCTCGTAGGACTTTCTTGAAAGCCGAGACATGGGCGTATGGGTCTCCTATGCCATTGTACTTTCTATTTACCCATTTTCTTAGCTGAGAGGTCTTATACTTTGGGGTGCAAAGTATGGAACCATACTCCTTTCTGGTATTGTTTCATCTCTCGTTATCGCTCTAGGAGGAAATCCAGGTGGTGGTCCCCTCTTTGGAATTCTCTTAGAGGTTCCTCTGTTTGGTGGATGTATCTGCGGTCCTTCATTGACCAAATATCCGCTCATCTCTACTTTGGTTCGCGGATTTGTGCTTTCTACAGCTCTATATTCTCATCCATACTTGTCAACAAATAAAGATGTCCATTGTCAATCGACCTCGTATGTATAGACATATAAGAGCTTGTATTCTGTCAACTCATCTGGGTAAGTCTCTAAGCAACTGTTAAGATTGAATTGATTTCCATTAATATACCTAAATAGTCCTTCACTTTCATGGTTACACGTCCAAACTCTCTCCACAAAATTGGTCTTTATGTACTGTAGGTTTGGAAGATCTATTCTGGTCGGGTGCTCATCTATCCCTGCATACCATGTGCTTGTATAAGCAGAGTCTGAGTCTTATGTAGACATGACTTCTAGGATTAACAGCTCTAGCTTGCTGTAGTAATACCTCTCTCAGTGTGTTCAAGTGTTTTGGTCAGGGAAAATCCAAAACTATGTCCAAAAGCGGGAGCATTTTCTCACAATTCTCTCAAATTGTCGGTTTTAGACACCCCTGACTTCCGGATGCATTTTGAGGCCTTAAACATCATTTTAGTGCTGCTCTCAAGCTACGTTTTGATTTTTAAAAAAATGGAATCGGAGTCTGTATGTGAAAGTTATGACCAAAATAGTGAGATGTAATTTGGAACGTTGCTCTATCTGATATTTTTGCAAGTGGCCAGTTTGAGCCCAAAATTGGTGTGTGCACTCCTTCGGCAATGATGAACCCAATAGTATACTTGGTTTCTTCTCAAAAAAAATTCCTCAGTTGTCTATCACGATAGACTCACCAAGTACCCCTTGCAGATGTCCAAATGCACTCAAACTTTGTGTACAGGGTATAATGGTCCTTTTGAACCCAAATATGAAGTCAGATTTGAATTTTGATTTTTCTACAGTGAATTTCTAAGTCTATCGCGATAGACTCACCAGAGTGTTACTGGGATACAATTTTTCAACTGTTTTTACAGATTTGAGTTCCCCCTTCTCTTGAGATACTACTCACCAAGTTTCAAGCAATTTGGAATACTTTTCCTTTGTAACTTGCATCAAACAACAGTTTCTTTTCTGATATTATGAAGTAATCCTCTTAGATGCACTTACAATACTCCAAATTTACTCAAATTTTAACCATAGGCTCACAACAATATGTAGAACAAGGCCCTAAGGTCAGTTTTCAAAATTTTCAATTTTTGTGAAAAAACCCTAGTCTATCACGATAGACTCAGCAGATTCTTCAATTTTGAAAATTTTCCAGATTTCTCTTCACCATTGTGTTCCCTATGCTCTGTACACCTTGCTCACCAATTTTCACTTGTTTTGGACTTTTTCTTAGGTCTCTAACTCCAACTCTAGAATTCTGACTCTATCTAATCACTAGAAAATAGACATAGGATGACTTCCCAATGTCCAAAATCCACCAAATTTTGTGTGTAACCTCCTGAGAGGCTAAACAAGCTATGCTCCAGAGGGTTTTGAAAATTTCAATTTCTTTGGCCCTGCTTTGAGTCTATTGCGATAGACTGAGCAAGTACCCCTTTTATAGGTCAAACTTGAACTTTGACTATACCACTATGTTCCAACACCTCTCCTTAGTCCTCCTACCAATTTTCAAGTGGTTTGGACTTTTACTTTGTCAGCTAGACCAGATCTGGTGTTTTCTACAAGCTGAATCCTCTCAAATGGTCTTAGACCCACTTTCTGATGTCCAAATGACTTCAAAATTTTTAGGTGTCCTTGATAGCACCTTTCCAAGCTATTCCATAGAGGTTTTTGAAAAATTCAGTTTCTAACACTGGGTTCTTAGTCTATCGCGATAGACTCACCAAGTATGCTAAAATGACACTTTTTTCAAATTTTCTCTTCACAGATGTGTTCCCTACCCTCTGTAGATCATGTATACCAAGTTTCATAAGGTTTGGAAATTTGGTCAAGTCCCTTTACCCAATTTGTCTCTGAAGTCTGACTCAAAACACCAGACTTGAGGTTTAGTGGTCAAGCAGGTGTCCAAGTACACTCAAATTTTGGGAGCAGCCTTGTATTGATGTGTTTTACCTGTAGTATGAGGGGTTTTACCTGATTGTGAGTCTATCTCCAATTCACCAGTCTATCACGATAGACTGAGCAGAGAGTCACTGGGAAGCGATTTTTTTCTCTGTTTTTAGACAGTTTGGTTCCCAATGCCCTTAAGTTTCATTCAATTTGGACTTCTTTTCTTTTGGATTCAAGTATTTCACAGTTCACTTCCTTACACTCAGAAAAAGAAAATTCCCACTTAGATGCACAAGCATTGATGCAAATGCTTTGAAATTTCACATGCAAGCTCTAGAGCATATGCAAAACAAGGTCTTGAGGTCAAACTTTTTTTGAAAATTACAGATTTGGTTTCAGATTTTTGTTTTTTGGGTTTTTTAAAGGTTTTTTTTTTTTTTGGATTGGATCAAATCTGTGTTTTCCTCCTACCTTAAGGTCTCCAATGCAAAAACAAGCACTCAAATCGGCTTTCAAACGACCATTTTAGAGCACTTTTACCATAATCAGCACAATTCCATCTTTTGTGTTTTCAAGCACATTTTCATGTCAAAATTACTCTAGATCAACATCACATGTCCTACACTACCTAAAGTCCTACTTTGGATGGTTGAATGGTTGTTTTTGCTTTCTGGCAAGCAAACAGCCTCCTGCTTACCTTTTGCGTTTTTCTTTGCGTTTTTTCTCTTTCAAGTTCCTCACAACCATAAGTCACAACCAAACACACTAACCATAAAACCTAATCTAAACACACAACAAAATAATATAACCATATCTCAACCTCATGGTGGACCACCTCAGCGAAACGCAGGCTCCCTGGCTATCCCTTAGTCAAGAGATCCACTCTCTGACTTCCCACTAAGAAGGAAAATCGTGACAACACTCTAGAAAACTCTAGAGAAACGCTATACTATCAAACACGAGTGATGCGGTCTATGCTAGTTTAGGCGCTTCGTCCCCGGCAACGGCGCCAATGTTAGCGGGTACGCCGCGACGCACGATGGAGCACAGCGAGAAAACAAACCAACAAACTGTCAATTCGAGGACGTAGCTGACCCGACTAGGGCATGGAGGCAATCTCTGGGTTGTCAACCCTGAGCTAGACACGAACAACACTCTACAGACACTAATCCTACCACAACACTACCATAAAGCAAAGAAACCGACAACGCATCCTACAAAACACTACAAGCTCGAAACAGTCTCAAATCATATCAGAATGACTCGAAATCGGAGGGTAAGACTCACAAGGACATATCCTATGTGGCCAAACATCTAAACCCTGAAAACCATAACTGTAAGACTTCTAATCGCTATTGCGATAGACTCAAAACAACAATTTCCAAAGTGTTCGGAACTGATCTATAAAGACATCAATACGAAGAACTTCTCGCCCTGATTCTAACGACTACTCGATCATTCAAAACGGATATCGTTTGAGATACTTACGACCAAATATAGCTTGTAGCAGGCGGGCTCGCGATGTGGTCCTCGGCTTGCATTGCTTGCGTCGACGCGGAGAGCTCCTCAATGCTAACACGCTCCTACTCTCATATCTGTAATGTGATTAGTGTGGGCGATGGTGTGTGTCCATGAAGCTCACTACTGTGTGCTGCAGAACCCACGACTGTATATTAATTGAGATAACGTAATGTGTTTTTTACAAAGCCTTAGGTTTTAGCTTATATACAAAGCCTTCAAACCTAATGTCCGGTCAAATGACCTAAATTGTCCCTAGGCTTCTACAGAGCTTAATTACAAGAAACTGAGTTGGCTTTACTCATTATACAAGCATCTGCGGCCAAAATACAAGTACCGACTTAAAATATGAGGTTCCTGTAAACATTACAAAAGTGGCCACCGTAATGGCTCAAAATAATAATAACGAGATATTCGATGACGTCCATGAACTCGTATCATCATGTTGCAGCATCCATCTTCATCTTCATTACTTCATCACCATCTTCATGTGGAATCTTTACAGAATCTTTGAGGAATCTTAGTGGAATCTTTGTTGAAAGGGCGTCCTTTCAACAATGTGTGTGTGTGTGAGAGAGAGAGAGAGAGGGGGGGGGGGGGGGGACAATGTTGTATGTGAAAATTCAAGAGAGAAAGAGAGAGTATACTCATGCATTACCTTTCTTGGCTAATTGAACAACAAAATCTTAGAAACTATGATTGGAATATTATGTGATATGCAAGCCTACAGATCCTCATAAATTATACACCATGTACACAAAGGTTATAAATCCCATCTATAGATCCTACAACAATTAGGTCATGCTACGAGCAAAAAAATGTATCACCTCTAAGTCATTTGCCAACCAATGAACATCAAAGAATTACCAACTCAATGGAACAATATAGCAACTTAAAGTAGGCAACAACTACTTTATGTTTCAAAAAGGTTATAAGGATAAACACATTGATGTGGTGGATTTTTATTCGATTGTGTTCTTAGAGGGTTTAGATGCCATCTCCTCCATTTTTCTATATGAGATGTCACTATTGATATAGTTAGTTATTATAGTTGCCTTATCATAGCTTTGGAGGATGATCTAAATTAGTAATGAAGCATCAAAAGATATATTTGGCACTACTTCATCGATACATAGACAATGTTTGTACATGTTGCCACCTTGGGCAAAGATGAGGGAGGAAAGTGTCACAGACTTATCCCGACTGCTAATTAGCCGTAGCAACGCGCAGATTACATACTAGTACTATAATAATGCATCTTAAAACTTTTGAGGAAGGAGAAGGCATCCATGTGTCACTCACTGCTTCACTTGAAAAAAAACCTTACAAAACGTTTCATTCTTATGAAGGTTGGAATTTGTAACCCTTTCAACTTTCAACCTTTTGAGTAAAAATTAAAAAAGGTTTGACTATACTTTTCCTTTTGAAAGCCAATTGAAGGGTGGCTCAATTCTGCTCTTGGAAAGCCAATGGCCATAAAAGTTTAGAATTTAAGAAATTGTTTGTTTGGAGCCTAGCTCAGATTTTGCAATTAATACACTCATCTTTGCTTTTGGAAAGCCAATGGCCATAAAAAGTTTAGAATTTAAGAAATTGTTCGTTTAGAGTCTAGCTCAGGTTTTGCAATTAATACACTAAACCTCAATTTTAATTGAATATCCATTTCAAATAGCCTCAGAATGGAAGGGTGCATATACGCGCGCGTGCATGTGTGTGTGTGTGTGTGTGTGTGTGTGTGTGTGAGAGAGAGAGAGAGAGAGAGAGAGAGAGAGAGTGTGAGAGAGAGGGAGAGAGAGAGAGAGAGGTCTCAAAAAGCATGCCAAATCTTTTGTCCTTGATCAAAATAATTTTAAAGTAAATCTATATATTATATTTCTTTATGGAATCCTCAAGCTCTTAGCCATGCCACACATGGAAGAATAGAGCACCTCTCGAATGTATGCACGCATGTAGCCAATTTATGGTAGCAAAAGCTTGGAGAAGCTGACACAATTCCATGGCCTTTCTTTGAGAGAGAGAGAGAGAGAGAGAGAGAGAGAGAGAGAGAGAGTTGCTCGACGTCAGTTTGCAAACATGGCAGCACACACTAATCAAAGCATGTGTGTGTGTATGTGTGTGTGTGTGTGTTGGGGGGGGGAGAGAGAGAGAGATGTGTGGTAAAGAGCAACAACTTGGGTAGGAACCATTCAAACACTAGGTGCTCTCCCTCGTGAGCCTAGCCACTGCTCACGTGGGTGATCCATCCCGCAGGAGTCAAGCAAGAAATCCTAGGGTTGGACAATGTGTGTTCATCACTGGTGCCAAGAGCGGCAGGGCTCGTCATCATACTGTGGGCAATCCTATACGCTGGCTTGGCAGTGTGTAATAGGTTGAGTGGCATGTCATCATGTCGGCTCCCTTTGTTTACACATGAGATGCAGCTCTTCACTTAGCTAGCTTGAATATGTAGCCAAATTGCATTGCAAATTGAGTGGCATGTCATCATGTCGGCTCCCTTTGTTTACACATGAGATGCAGCTCTTCACTTAGCTAGCTTGAATATGTAGCCAAATTGCATTGCAAATTGAGGGGAGAGAGAGAGAGAGAGAGAGAGAGAGAGAGATTTATTGATGTGTGTGTGGGTGTGAGGGTGTGTGTGTGTATGATGAGAGACAGAGGGGGGGATAGAGAAAAAATCTCATTAACGTGTATGTGGATGTGAGGGGTCGTGTGTGTATGTGTCATGAGAAAGAGAGAGAGAGAGGAAGCTAGGTGCATCCATGCTTCGCTCCTCTATCATTTCCAGAGATGGAGATGCGTGACCTATTCTGCAAGAGAGGTTAATTGTGTATGCATTGTCTTCAAAAAAACTTCTCATGAAAATCTTGGCTAGATTTCGAGCTTGCAATGAAGAAAATCGACAAAATTGTATAAGTTTTAGTGTGAACATTAGTAACTGCTTCAAATTTGGACCAAATAATTGAAAGAGTTTCAAGCGTGTCCTTATTTTAAAAATGCCTTTGGCAAGCATTGTGAGTACTTGATGTAGCCACAACATCAAGCAAAAGTAGTTAGTCAATAGTGGGCTAAAAGCATACTTTGGTGGTACAAAAAGGATTGTCCTTGACAGCACCTTTGACAAATCTCCAAGTTACAATTTTTACAAGTCACATACAAAACTACCTATCATATTATATACTAGGTACTAGTATGTGACCCGCGTGTTGTTACATGCTACTTTTCTACATGTATACACTCGTTTGAGTTTCAAAAAATTATCCACAACATCCCTCTATTGATTCTCAAAAAAAAAAGTAGTAGCAAATATTCCTTTAATACCAAGCTTGGCAGGTTCTCGCATATTATGTAGGTTGGATTGTAAACCTCTATCCCTTAAGACTTGGAATGAGCTTGAGGTTGATCAGTATATATGTTGGTGACTATATAATAAAATCACTCACAATTGTGAGTTTTGAAAAAAAAGAGGATTTTCTAGCCCTTATTCAATGGATCCAGGAGTGCTTTATAGCTATTGAAGAGAACACAGAGAGTTCTCTCTCTCTCTCTCTCTCTCTCTCTCTCTCTCTCTCCCCCCCCGCTCGCGTGCACCCAAAAAAACTTTTAATACTAAATACCTTCATATTGTGTAGGTTTTCTTTCCTTCTAATTTATAATTTAGTGGTAGCGTTTCAAAATTTGTAGATGACATTCCACTTTTTTCTTCCCAAGTCATGAAGTCTCCAACGCTTATGGTGTTTGTTGTACATTGTGGGGACACACACACACACACACACACACACACACACACACACACACACACACAGAAAGAGTCTAATTGTTTGAGAAAAAAGAGAGCTACATAGGGCCTTCCAACTCCATGTTGAAGGAGAATTTAACCTTAAATAACTTCTCCAAGGAGCCACTGCACATCTTTGGCCAACATGGAAGACAATCATGCCTATGTGTACCACACCTAAGAAATGCAATTGGCCATAAACATGCAGAAGATGTGTAGGGGCATCGCCACCCAACGGGCCATCTTGTGAGGAGTACCATCGCCACTTGGTTGCACTCACATCGAGCTCATATGCTAAAAATGGATGATTCCAAGCATTTAGAAGAGGTGAAAAGAAGCATAGCTCATGTTTTCTCATTGGATGACTTATACATTAGACTCGACATTCTTGAGTCCATGGGATTGGCCCCTAACTTGATGTAGGAAGACATGAAGAATGGTTTACAAACATCGAAGCATATTGTTGGGCTGCTAGCCTTCAAAGGATCATCTCCATACCCATCCACATTCAAGCAAGACAATAGTTCAAGAAACCATTAATGTGTTAGCCACACTTCGACACCTTCCCTTCCCTACTAAAAGTCTTAAAGCTTTCATCTCTTGTAACATTGATTTTGTGTATTCCAATGCTAGAAAAACCATCAAATACAATAAATTTGCCTCTAAAATTTCTCATAGGTAGGTTTTTTAAATTTTTGAAAAAGCATTGTGTACTTGAGTGCTCGAAGAAAATCTAAGTTTAATGTAAATATGGTAAATTTTCCTCCTTGAAAGTGACCCTAAAAAGTAAGAACCCCTAAGAATAGGGGTGCTAAGGGCCACATAAATGCGTTCCAAGAGGCTCCTTTAAATATGGTGTACATGTTGACCAAAATATTTTGAAACAAATTGGTTTCTTTTAAGAGCCTCTCAATAGCCATTTTAGTTTGCTTATGCCAAATACTTGCATGATGCCACATTCCTTTGAGATATAAAGGATACAAAATTGTATCTGAACATGAGCCCTCACCTTGCCTCATGTGAAACTACTCAGAGCTTCCTTACCCTCGCCCTTCTCCTTCTAGACATATACGGCATCCTAAACTACAAACATTAATACCATTGAGAGCTTGTTGTGCGTTTTTCAGTACATGATCACACTTAGTGTACATGTTGAGTAAAGCATTTTCAACCATAATCTTTTATTTGGGCTTCTCCAAGAGCCCTTGATAGGAATCTCATCATGAATTCTTTCATTCAGGTCAAATTCTTAAATGTTGACATTGGATAATAGTAACATACCTTCAAGGTGTAAGCCAATGTTGACATCATTTAGGCCATTTCATAAGCAAAAAAAAAGCTAGTTTTGCTGGCACACAAAGCGGGTGACTTGGATGTAAGTTTCTAGGAAGGGAAACTATGAGTGATGACTTCTCAAGTTCCTTAGTGAAAGCTTGAAGATTGACACCGACAAAACACACGCTAGAGGGATCCACAAGGTAGAGAGCTTGAGGAGTTGCAAGTTTTGCTAACTTCGGGACCAATTAGTAGGGATGAATTACAAATCAGAGAGGACACATTCAATCATCATCATACATGCAAATTGAGAAAATAAAACTTGAAAACCTTCAAATATAATAAATTTTCTTCTAAAATTTCTCATACAAAATAATTTTTTGTAGGATTGACCCTTGATGAAAACCTCTAAATTTAGTAAAAATATTCAAATTTTAGATGCAAATCTCCAAGCTTTAGAGGAAAATTTTAGAAAAATCATGTAGAAATCTTCAAAAATAGTACATTTGCCTCTAAAATTTCTCATATGGAGGTTTTCCAAGTATTTGGAAAAGAGCACTTTATATTCAAGTGCTCGGAAAAAAACCTAGGTTTAGTGTAATCCCACCTACAAATTTTGAGCTTTAACTCTAAATTCTAGATTTAAAGGTGAGAAAACCTACAAAGTTCATAGAAATTAGCAGGATGAACTACATATCAAAGGGGAGGCATACAATCATCATCATAAACGGGGTAAAAATAGTAAAAAAATGCTCTAAAATTATAAATTTAAGAGATTATTAGTACTTCTTGTGTGATCTTAATGGAAAGGAGATGTGCATTGTAGATACATCAACAAAGTAAAGTCCATTTCGGCTACAGAAGGGAAGGTGCCAAAAGGTTCTCGAGGGATGTAGGGGGGGGGGGGAGGGGGGGGGGGCGGCACATTGCCTAGTCAAAGCAAACACAAATGGGGCCACCGCTATTTATTGATACACTGGGCTATGAGCTTCTTCTCTCGTCAACAATATGCAAGGGAAGAGAGGGACTAGGGTAACGTTTGGAGAAGTCAAGAGTTTATGAAACTTTTCATGTCAATAAATAGCTTATAGAATATACTGACATCATAAAAAAAGTCTCAGATTATTTCAAAGATTTGAAGCATTGATAAATTGGAATGATATAGAGATGACTCACATAAGCTAAGCTCTCTCTCTCTCTCTCTCTCTCTCTCTCTCTCTCCACACACACACACATATATGTGTGTGTTTATATATGTATATGTATGTTTATATATGCATATATGTGTGTGTGTGTGTGTGTGTGTGTGTGTGTAGAGAGAGAGATATGTATGTACATATATACATATACATACACACACATATATAAATATATATATATGTGTGTGTATGTATATGTATGTTTATATATGCATATATGTGTGTGTGTGTGTGTGTGTGTGTGTCTGCGCGCATATGTATGGATGTATGTATACATATATATCTATATGCGCGCGCGTCCACACACACACACACA